>NC_142783.1:34755000-34885000 GCF_988280905.1 Pimephales promelas | reverse complement strand
TCAGAATCTATAATCGGATCGGAAAACTGTTGTATGTAAACATAAAGAGTTTCTGTGCATATTCTTGCATAAACTGCGTTTGAGAAGAGCATTTGCACTCCAGACATTTTGTACGAATTGAAACAAAAACAATATAATGCAAATCATTAAACCGCAAATAAATATGAACTCTGAGACGAGACCGCTGGGACTCAAACGGGCAACGGGAGACAAACATTCGGCATCTTTTAGTTTCCTGCGTGTGGTCTGACAGACACAGAAGAAGAGATATTCAGTTCCAATACAAATACAGATGCTATTCAGATATTTTGATTGATGCATGAAGTTGTTTGGATGTTAAAACTCTGATTCCAGTTTATTTGCAGAGAACGGCTGTTTTCTGGAGGGATAAATGGGGATTTTGTCCCAGACCTGTGTTGAAGAGAGACAAAAGTCTGATTTGTGCTCGTCTCAAACGACATTTCCAATTCCAAGCAAGCAATTTTGCGTTTAAAAGACGTCTAATATCCGTCCAAACACATCCCAGACGTCTAGGCTAAAAAAAGGCAAACCTTTATGAGGCAAAAAAAAAAAGGCAGGTAAAACGTCTCTGTGGCAGGTGAATTTTTAAATCCATATATATATATATATATATATATACACATACTAGGGCTGTGCAAAAATTAATTGCGATTAATCGCATCCAAAATAAAAGTCTGTGTTTACATAATATATTTGTGTGTGCTGTATATAATTATTTTGTATATATAAATGCACACACATGCATGTATATATTTGAGAAAATGTGTTAATCATATATAAAATATTTATATTTATATAATATAGATTATGTATTTATGATTATGTATTTATATATATACATACAGAATTTAAGCGCAGAAATAAGTCTTAAATATATACATGCATGCATAGGTATTTATATATACAAAATAATTATATACAGCACACACAAATATATTATGTAAACACAGACTTTTATTTTGGATGCGATTAATCGCAATTCATTTTTGCACATCTATCTATCTATCTATCTATCTATCTATCTATCTATCTATCTATCTATCTATCTATCTATCTATCTATCTATATCTATATATATATATATATATATATCCGCTCTGGAGAAAACCGTGATGTCATCGTCCAGCTCAGTTCAGTTCTCATATAATGGTGTCAATGCAGGTGATCAATAATATCGTTGAATATTAAATTAAATGTCTCCAAAGCCAAAGGCGAGAAAGGCAACAGTCGCAAGAAACAAAACTCATGTCAGAATGGAGAACTATTTTTAACAATAAATTCCCCTTACAATAGCCTAGGCCTATAAATCGAAAACGTAATATTTTAAATAATGTTCAATTTACGTTTTAAAAAAAGTAACTAATCATTGGAAAATAATACTGATAATTGGACAATGATAAAGGAGAAAAACCCCTTGTTGTGAGAAACCAGACTCGCTCAGCTCTCTCTCCACTGGACAACAACGAACAAACAGTGTAGCCTATGATTATGATTATGAACCAGGCATTACAGGTCAGAAGTCAGATTGGATTGAACATTATCCAGATCCATCTGGTGAAGTGTAATTCATCTGGCATCAAGCATCATTAAAGATAAAGATTTACTCCCACGCTCATTTATTAGACACTTGCTTTATAAAGAAGTGCCACATCTGGTCTCCTGCTCAGCATGACCTCCACAGCCGCCGCTAATCACGGAGATCGCATCGCGCCGCGAGTACATCGCGCACCGTCGCGTTCTCCGACGCCCTCCTCTGCTTCTGATTTACGAGCTCGAGAGAGCAAGAAATTCACAGGACCCTACAGACATATGGTTCTTCTCAAAGCGGTAGTAGCCTACAATTACATCACTGTCACTTAAGCCAACGGCGTCTTATCTGTACGAGAGACTCGAGATACACGCCAGGACACGTGTTCAGACAGCAGGCTTCCGGTTCCTATCCCATAAGCCCCGAGATCGTTTTAAAACAAGATAAATGATCCACTTCAAGTGCGTTTCCTCACGTTACACAGACGACGCTTTCATAGATTCAGATCTAATATAAAGAGAGTTGAACATATCTACACTGGGAAAAGTTCATCACAACAATTTAACATTTCTGGAACTGCTGGAATTTATATTTTAAAAGGTTTTCACCAAATTTTGAAATGGTCAGGAATTTGTTGACGCACCATTGAAGTGATTTTGAAATGTGATGTTTCAACATTAACTTGGTGCATCAGATGTCAACATTGTTTGACATTCCTTTTCAAGAATCAACATCACATTAACATTGATCAAAGTCAAACCATATTACCAAAAATAATTCTTGTTAATTTAAGAGCTGATTCAGCACCAGTGATGTAGATTCAACATCATAACGTTGATTCAACAATATTACCATTTATTATTTTTTTGTTCATTTCAATATTGATACTACGGAGGCGTATTGCATTCACTTGAAGAAAAAAAAATCAACTCTGTTTTTCTGAATTAATGAGTTAATTTTTCATGAGAAAAAAAATTTTCGCTCTGTTTTTCTGAATTAACGAGTTAATTTTTCATGAGAATTTTTTTTGCTCTGTTTTTCTGAGTTAATGAGTTAATTTTTCATGAGAAAAAAAGTTTTTCTCTGTTTTTCTGAATTAATGAGTTAATTTTTCATGAGAAAAAAAGTTTTTGCTATGTTTTTCTGAATTAATGAGTTAATTTTTCGTGAGAAAAAAAGTTTTTGCTCTGTTTTTTCTGAATTAACTCATTAATTCAGAAAAACAGAGCAAAAAAAATCCATGAAAAATTAATTCAGAAAAACAGAGCAAAATATTTTTTTTCTCATGAAAAATTAACTCATTAATTCAAAAAAACAGAGCAAAAAAAATTCCATGAAAAATTAACTCGTTAATTCAGAAAAACAGAGCAAAAACTTTTTTTCTCATGAAAAATTAACTCATTAATTCAGAAAAACAGAGCATTTTTTTTTTCTAATGAAAAATTAACTCGTTAATTCAGAAAACAGAGTAGATTTTTTTTTTCTTCAAGTGAATGCAATACGCCTCCGTAAACTGAGGGTGCAAAAGTGACGTTGGAACAATATCACTTTGTAATGTTGAAGCAATATTAACACCATTGATTTGTGGGCGAAATCTGAACATTAATTCAATATTAACTGGTGCAAGAGTGTTGCTAAATCAACAACACTTTCTAAAGTCATTTCAATGTAATCAACGTTGACACACCAACACTGACTCAACATTGTTTCAATGGTTATCTGGGTTAAGAGCGAAATTTTGAAGTACAGCCAGTGTTTAGGCCTACTCCAATAATCGTTGTTTTACTTACAGCTTTACAATAGCGTCGTGCACATAAAAAGCCATGCAGAAACTAAGTGCTCTAGCAAAAACTATTAATAATTTAATACGGGTGTGTCTTTTATAAATCCGTCAACGCAAGTATAAACGACTCTCCCTCAGAATGTGTGAAACAGGGTTTCCTCTCAATTCAGGAGAGAACAATTCAAACAGAAAGCTGACATTCAGCTGATTCTCAGCCAATAATCTCAAAATACATCAGAAAATAGCCTGGATGCCAGCCCGAACTCCGCCCACAACATTTTTTTTGGACGGGAAAAAATTCTTTCTTGAATATGAGACGGGAAAAGTTCGGGAAAAGTTCTTTCTTGAATATGAGTATGACGAAGTCAGGCTAGAGAATATCATTTATTTAGTAGCCTAAATTAACAACAACAAAACAAGCCAACAACGAGGTTTAACATTCATCGAAGGCATCCGGACGGTTCTGGATTTATTTATAGGGCATCATCCAGAGTTCTGATGACAAATGTTGTCAGCATTCAATAAAAATAAACGCGTGTTAAAAATAAATCCCAAAGAAAAGAAGCGGCAGTGTGAAAGTCCGGAAACGACCTCTAAAGCGTCCGAGGAAACCAGTCCATCACCTGAACCACAGCGATCGTGACCCTCACTTCATAAAATAACCCAGCGATGCGGACAGGAAGTCACCGCAGGAACACAGGAAGTTGGGCGAACTCCAGGAACATGTTCTGACATCACGACAATCACAAAAAAAAGAGTTTTAGACTCTAAAGATTCACGCTCTGTGGTTTCCTGTTTTCTTTGCTTAAAAGAAATAAAGTTTAAATCTATTTTTACAAGATCTATTTAGAGAATAATCCACAAAAAACCCAACAAGAAATGTTCTAATGTTCTTCCAGACACTCGAGTTCATCTTTCTTATATTTTGTTATAGCCTGACAGATCAACTCTAATAAAGGGGCATACACTGCACTCAAAAATGATATGTTGGCTTTCATTAACTTTTTTATGTTAACAGGTTACATGAATTCACTTTTTTATGTCAACAGGTTCCACATAACTGGGTTACGTTAAACAAGGCAATGCAAGTTTATTTATATGGCACATTTCATACACAATGGCAATTCAAAGTGCTTTACATAGAATAAATTAAAATAACATAAATAAACAAACATAATATGTTCATGTAGCTTCAACATCATGGATCTTGAAGTCATTTTAAGCGACCCAATTAAGCTCTGAGCAGAGTGTTAAATGAACACTGAAGTAGCCCAACTAAAACACACAATGATCACCATAATGGTGACTTCAGGTGTCTTCTTCAATAATGATCAATCATCCCTCAATTATTCACTTAATTACATCATCAACCTTAACACTGCTTCAGTGTTCATTGCTTAGAAGTATACTTAATTCCATAATGCCTTAATTCCAAGTTACATGAACAAATTATGTTCGTTTAACGTAACCCAGTTATGTGGAATCTGTTTTGAGTGTGGTTACAAAACATGATTTGTCAAGAGTGTCTTAAAAAATGCCGAAGTGATGACGTCACTTTGTAGGACAACTCGGAAGCTAGCGGCGCGTTCGAAAAGCAATGCATTTTCCCCATAGACTTTTGGAAAATCGCAAAAAATAAGATCTGTGTGTAACAAAGGGTTGTGACCCTTGCACGTTTTGTCTATCAAGATAATCTTTACAAGTTAATCCACAATTTATACATTTTGAAGCCTATATAAAGATTTTAAAAAATACAATCGGACACAATAAAGTTAAAAAAAAAACACAAGCAGGTTATAAATGTGTGTTCTGTGTCATAGATCAAAACGTGAAAATATTTAGAGGCTTTGTTCACCACAGACCTTATTTCAGGCGATTTAGCAAAAACCCATTCAAAAATCCCATAGAGCGAGGGAACCGGTAGTGCTAAAATGCTAACTCACTTCCGCGTTTTGGCCTACAGAGTGACGTCGTAACTTCGGCTCTCACCTTTACATCCATGGAATATTTTCATTCCACAAAAGGTTCCGTTTTCACACTAAAAACACAAACGCTTCTTTTAAGAACCCTTCACGAAAAACAACTTCCTTTTAAAAAACTAAAATAACGACTTTATTCAACTATTTGTGTTCTTCTCTGTGGGCCTCGAGTGAATTCACGTAGTGTACGTCAGAACGGAGGCTCACTATTGGCCGACGCTGGTCATGTGTGTGATGCGTGTGACGTACGACACAGAAGCGCTGCGCTGTTACACTGTTAGGAGCAAATTTGACAAGCTATAATAACTTTAATAAGCTGAAACTTCACACACACATTCTGGGGACACCATAGATTAATATTACATCTTGTGAAAAGGGGCATGATATGTCAGCTTTAACACGACAAGCAAAATAAATAACTAGTGCGAGTGTGAGCGCTGTTCCAGTATCGTGTTGCTCACACTGATCAGAGCAGATGTAAATGGTTTTGTGATCTATGTGTTGAAGACTGTGTGCTTTATTACTGATGTTATCGAGATGGGATCGCTTCATTTCCTCAGCGCTCTCAGAGACTTGAACATCATATTACTGTGATTAGAACTGCTTTTAGAAGGAAATTAGCAATTCTGCCGAAAGGAAATGAAAAGTCCAACCACCAGCGTTGAAAAGAAATCAAAGAAATAAGCCTTAAAAATACTGTAATACGGAGAAAAAAAAACTTGCAGTTAACAAGCTCAGCGTGTGTGTGAGAGAATGTGTGTGTGAGTGAGTGAGTGAGTGTGTATGTGACTGTGTGTATGTGAGAGAGTGTGTGAGTGTGAGACAGATGAGAGTTTGTGTATGTGTGTGTGTGAGAGTGAGAGAGAGTGTTCAGATCTTTACAAAACTCCAACATCACGTGATAACACCTAATATCACATTTTCTCTACGCACAAAAGAAATATCCAACACATTCTTTTGTTTTTGTTTTTCCTGATCAGGTATATTCGTCAAGGCAGAAGATTTATAAACCAAATTAAATTGTCCTTATATATCTGTCTGCCTATCTATCGTTACTAAATCTTCTAGAACATTAAAAATATTATTGATAATTTAGTAAATATTTAAGGTGACAATAATGTCGTCTATCTCTCCGGAGCGCGTTCTGATTTGGTGGACGCTGATTGGACGAGAGCGATGGGTGTTTCTGCGAGCGCGCGCACGAGCCGAGCTGAGAACGCACGAAGACGCTGAGACGCGACGCGACGCGACGACGCGAGGAGACACTCGATATTCCGCTGGAAAGTGTCCCTATCTGACGTCGAGATGCCGTACATCCTCATCAGCACACAGATCAGACTGGTGCGTATAAACACGAGCAGCGCGCGACACACATTCTGAGTGACAGCTGTGATTATGATTATGATATTACAGGATTACAGGTGCACGTCTGTTTCTGCACTGGATCTGTTGTTACCTTCATGTAAGAGAAGCTTTGCCATGATATCTGTGAAGCGTTTACGAGGTTTTATTCCTCTCATGATTTGTGTTGTTCTGAATCATCATATTCAAATGAAAAAGTTTAATGTTGCATTACGTGCACGTGCAGCTCGTGCACCTGACCTGTCATGAACGGCTGAAACTTTAAAATGAAAGTGAATCATCAACAGACAGAAACAAAGCATACAAACACGCAACTTTTCGATGTAATTTGTAAAGATGAACACATTTTACAAGAAAAAAAATGACAGACATTAGCGTTGATAAGAAAGTAGAGCGGGCAATTCCTGTTTTTATGGAATATTGCAGTGTCGATTCTAAATGATTTCTCAGCGCACAACATTCTTTTTAGTCCAGGCAAAGTAGCCCATTTTGGAGTCAAAAATAGAACTAATTGTAAAAGAATTTTTTTCAGCATAGATCATTTCTATCAGGTGTCCAGAACAACATACTAAAAGTCCTAAGAAATCCTAGTTGAGGAAATATGTTTAATTCGCATCAATTCCGAGATGTTTGCCAGTAATATTTCTCTCATAATCTTGAATCAAAATAACTTGCAGCTTCTCTTCTCATCTCTGACGATGATGATGATGGTGTGTGTGTGTGTGTGTGTGTGGTTCAGGAGACGGGGCCCACAACAGTCGGAGACGAATATTCGGATCCATCCATCATGGAGTATCTCGGAGCCCGAAAAACCACCATACTGGGAAACAACTTGTGAGTGTCTGTCTGTCTGTCTGTCTGTCTGTCTGTCTGTCTGTCTGTCTGTCTGTCTGTCTGTCTGTCTGTCTATCTATCTATCTATCTATCTATCTGTCTATCTGTCTGTCTATCTATCTATCTGTCTGTCTGTTTATCTATCTATCTATCTATCTGTCTATCTATCTATCTATCTATCTATCTATCTATCTATCTATCTATCTATCTATCTATCTATCTATCTATCTATCTATCTATCTGTCTGTCTGTCTGTCTGTCTGTCTGTCTATCTATCTATCAGTTCATCTATCTATCTATCTGTCTGTCTGTCTGTCTGTCTGTCTATCTATCTATCTGTCTGTCTGTCTGTCTGTCTGTCTGTCTGTCTATCTATCTATCTATCTATCTATCTATCTGTCTGTCTGTCTGTCTGTCTGTCTATCTATCTATCTATCTATCTCTCTATCTATCTATCTATCTATCTATCTATCTATCTATCTATCTATCTATCTATCTATCTATCTATCTATCTATCTATCTATCTATCTATCTATCTATCTATCTATCTATCTGTCTGTCTGTCTGTCTATCTATCTATCTATCTATCTATCTATCTATCTATCTATCTATCTATCTATCTATCTATCTATCTATCTATCTATCTCTCTATCTATCTATCTGTCTCTCTATCTATCTATCTATCTATCTATCTATCTATCTATCTATCTATCTATCTATCTATCTATCTATCTATCTCCGTGGACACACAGATACACATCTCCTCAGACTGAAGCCCAGACTCAGAGTGTGTGTGATGTGATGTGTGTGTCTCACAGCTCCGAGTATCATGTGGCCGAGCCGCCGAGACTCGTCTTAGACAAACTGGACAAGATCGGATTCAGAGTGGTCAGCATGACGGGCGTCGGACAGACTATGGTCTGGTGTCTTCATAAAGAGAACAGTGACGCGCTGTGACTCCACCATCATCACAACATCAACCTTTACACGAGAGAGAGAAAGCTACACGTCTGATGAAAGCATCTAAACAAATGTAAAGTATTTGAAATCTGTGAATGAACTAGCAATATTACCAATACCATCAGAATGACACTTTTATATGTATGGAAAATTATTTTTCCATACATATAAAATTTACATTACAGATCTGCAATTACTATAATTGATTATAGTGATATAAATCATTAAGTTGATGGTGGGAACATCATTATTATATGTGCAAATCTATTTCTTTAAATAAATGCGTTGCAATTAAATATTCGTTTTTATTAGCTCAAAATAATCATTTAAACCCCACATTCTTTGTGTGATATGTAGTTTTGAACAGCAATACATTTGTTTACAGAATATGTAAATGCTATATTTTGTGTTTCTAATCTTGACATGTATGATTGTATGAGACTATAATTATAAATAAAGTATCTGTTGTAAAGTGCTGATGTTTGATCATTTTTTTCTGAAACGTGTACTTTTGGTTTTCAGTGGCAATGCATAGGTTGTAATTTTTTTAATTAAATGTGCAAAAGTTCTGATATGATTTATCTTTGTTTTTTACACCACAAAAAAATAGCTCTTTTAGAAGAGATATTGGGAGTAAATAATGCATTATATCCAACAATATTATATTAAAATGTACATTTTTAAATTTCAAATTCACTCGCATTTCAATGCAAAAATACAAAACGTCCATCAGAAATGAGCTTGTGCATGATTTGCATGTTTTTTCCACCTCTTGATCGGGCTGAAGACTGCGGTTCCTGCTCGGTTCTCCTGAGGACGCCTGTAATTGTATTTCCTGTGTTGTGTTCCTCTTCTTTCCAGGAATATAAGAGAAAAGCCCACATAAGTAAACAGAAACATGTGACGGCCGCGAGGAGACCAAACGGATGATGGATAGAAGCGGCAGAAGGAAAGGAAAGTGTTCTTAGAAAAGTCGGATCTCTGCGGTTTGATGGACAGAACATGCAAAACGCAACCAGAAGCACAAACACAGCACGACAATCAGACTGCCATTCACTTCTGTCTGATCTTGTAAATGATTAATTGGTGCAAATGAAAAAAAATCCTTTTGGCTGTTATACTCACATTCACTTTGGAAGTCTTGCTGCCCTCGTTGAAGTTCTGAGCCAATCACCTGCACCGTAAACGTCATGTGACTAATGACTGACTGATGATGCCAAGTCTTCTGCACATCTCAGATACATCAATTACGATCACACCAGCTACTACGCACAGACTCGAGTCAGTGAATCACATTAAAATGACTGAATGTCACTGAAATTGACTTAAAAAATATATATATTTTAAAGAAAGACCGCACAATCTCACATCAAAAGCAAAATATTATAAAATAATATTTGTTTGTCCAACCAATGGCAGACAGTTTGTTTTACTTTATTGTACACTCCCAGTATTTAACCGTTTTCACGTCCATATTTCATAATTTTCTTGTTGTATCAGAATACTTTGAATGATAGATAATAACTGTATAATATAAAGAAGTCTTCTGTAGAGCTGCTTACAGTGGTGTGAATAAGTGTTGGCACCCATGCTAAAGTTGCCTAAAAAGAGGAAAAAAAAATCATCTTTTGGATATTGATCTTAATGCCTTAATTAGAAAAATGAGGAAAACTCCAACCTTTAAGGACACCAATTTTCTTTGTGAATGAATAATGTATCATAAATAAATAAATGTTTTTCCTTAAAATACAGGGTGCATATGTTCCTATGTTAAATTCCCATAGAGTCAGGCAGATTTTTATTTTTAAAAGCCAGTTATTTCATGGATCCAGGATAATATGCATCCTGATAAAGTTCCCTTGGCCTTTGGGATTAAAATATCCCCACATCATCACACACCTTCCACCACACCTAGAGATTGGCATGGTTTTACTTCAGTTAGCCTAATAGCTGGTTTGATTTGCATTGAAAGATGATCTTATGGAAAGTACCCCATGCCAATCTCTCGGTGTGGTGAAGGTGTGTGATGATGTGGGGATATTTTAATTCCAGGAACTTTATCAGGATGCATATTATCCTGGATCCATCAAATAACTGGCTTTTAAAAATAAAAATCTTCCTAACTCTATGGGAATTTAACATAGGAACATATGCACCCTGTATTTTAAGGAAAAACATTTATTTATTTATGATACATTATTCATTCACAAAGAAAAATGGTGTCCTTAAAGGTTGGAGTTTTCCTCATTTCTCTAATTAAGGCATTAAGATCAATATCCAAAAGATGATTTTTTATTCCTCTTTTTAGGCAACTTTAGCATGGGTGTCCAAATTTATTCACATCACTGTATATCTGAACTGAATTTCCACATCGATTGACACAGTAACTGAACTGAATCAACATTGAACTGAATTGTCTTCAGTAAAGCTGCTTTTCAGCAGAATCAAATTTGAAATAGAATTGTTCAACATTAACTCCGTGTTCATCACCGTGAAGACAAATGTTGCTGTTAAGTCACGATCCGAAACCATATGAATATTCAAGGCAAAAATGTTCATTCCAAAAGGGCTTTATTGATGTTTGGGTGTTTAATTCCTGTAAAATCATAGGTCAAAGTGTGTGTGTGTGTGTGTGTGGTCATGCCGTCTCGTCCTCTTCCTCTCTCTTCATCTCCTCGATCAGCCTCTTCCTCTCTTCAGCTTGTCTCAGTCGCATCAGCACCACACTCTCGTAGTCACGCTCGTTACGTAGACAATTCTGAGAAACACACACACACACACGACATTTACATGCAGACAATTTTCAGGTTAAAGGTCAGGTTAAGGTCACTATTCGGGTTTCTGAAACATTAGGAATAACCCGTTTACATGCGTTTCTCCTGTATACATTAAGACGCAATATGCATCATTGGGATTGGATAATATATAATATATTAGTTTCACCTTTTAAGTTAAATTACTGAAATAAACGAACTTTTCCACCATATTCTAATTTTGAGTTTCACCTGTATACGATAGACATCAAATTTATTTAATTTATTTTAATAGTACGAAGTTGAAACCCATCCATCCTCGAAACATCATTCATTTTTGGCCTAAATATTATAGCCATCAATCAATACTGACTAAAATGCCTAAATAATTACATTCCTAAGTAAATTTAAATCTAAATAAATTTCCAAGTGAAATACGTAAAAATATGTAATTTCTAAATTAAAAAAAATAGCGAGCCAAAATATGTCATACTGAGAAGAATCCTCCCAGCGCTGGAGTGTGTGTGTGTGTGTGTGTGTGTAAACTCAGACGAGCAGAGAGATGAAGAGAGAGTGATTCTGCAGGGTTAGGAGCATCTGGAAGAGATGACTGGGGTCTCTCGCATCAACCACAGGAGAGAGAGAGAGAGAGAGAGAGAGAGACCGAGGGGAAGCACGAACGCCATTATCATTCCAGCTCCATGAGCTCAGGCCTCGTCTCCCACCTAACCACCAAATATCACGCAAGCTCAATTAAATACATAAACAACTGCTGCATCTTCAGCAAACTCAACCAGGAGAGGAAGAAGAGGCATCACTTCACACACACACACACACACGCCGTCGAGGCCCAGATCTGCAGAACGAACACTAACGGTCACGCCGTTTAGAACGTTACAAAGATTCTATTTCAAATCAATGCTGTTCTTTTAGAACGTTCACAGATCAAACACACACACACACACACACACACGCACGCATCACCAGTTCCACAAAAGCAGAATCCGCATCTTAGAATGATTTGGTCACAAGAATAAAATTAATTTCTACAGTATATTCACATAGAAAACATATGTTTTGAATTGGAATATTATTTCACTGTTTTTACTGTATTTTTGATCATAAAACGAAATTATGTTTTCTAAAACATTAAAGAATCGTACTGACCTCAAACTGCAGTGTATTCTATTTCAGTGTTAGACTATTGTGTATTTTTTAATAAAACATGGATCCTGAAGCAAAGCCAGTTGATGAATGATGTCGGAATGACTGTACGGTTTATGTTTTGCATCATGCATTTCATAAAGTGTTGATGAGGAACAGCAAGTTTGCCATGAAATACAACCCAGGTCACACAAGAACTGTTACTTTACTATTATTTCAATTCTATTCAAGTATTATTTCTTTTTTTTTTCTATTTTCATTTAGTTCTAGTGTTCACCAGTTAGTGAAAGAGCCCGAGTGCACACGTTTGTCTGACCAAACTCACTCGCCAACACCTCCCGAACTCCTGACCGGCGCGTCCCAGCATGCAGCGCGTGTGTGTGGTTCCTGCAGGATACTGCGGTGTGTGTGTGTGTGTGTGTCGGCACGCAGAGACTCGTACAACACGACGGGACCAAACCACAGAGTGTAAACACACCAGTGACATCAGCGGCTGGTGATGATGTCAGCGCTCGTCTCGACATCACGTCTTCAGCGAAACTCTCTCTCTGTGTGTGTGTGTGTGTGTGAATGTTTCACTGTGAGACCAGATGAATTGCATCTGGAATTTGACAATTTGTCTCGTCTTTTAATTTTTTTTTTTTTTTAAATAGCATCACTAAAACATTCTTGGAAATTGTTTAACCAAGTGTTATTAGTTTCATTGTGATGTTATTATAGTTTTTTTTATTAATATTTCAAAATGTATTTCCGTTTACCCAAATATATTCAAATATAATTTTTATATATATATATTTTTTAAATTATATTTTTTTTCAAATATGTTTTCATATTAGTTTTAGTAACGTTTTAGTATTTTAGTGGTGTTTTTATCATTTTTAATAGTTTTGTAAATATGTCCATGTAGTTTTCATTCATTTTTCTTTAAAAAAAAGTTTTTTTTAAAAAAGTTACTTTTTTTAGTTTAACCTTGTTTACAAAAAAAAAAAAAAAAAAAAAAAAAAAAAATCACACTCACACTTTTAAGAATGCTAGCTGTAGATAACGGGATGATGACAAGCAGAACATCGCTCAGATCTCTGCACACGTGGCTATTCTCAAGCGCGCTCGGGAACGAGTGCTGAAACCCTGAGCTTTAGAGGAGACGTCATTCATCCTGGGCCATATCTGTTATCACACACACGTCAGACGCGAGGCTTAAAACTGCGGATAACACAAGCAGATCTAGAGAAATGAAGCGGTAATGAAGAACAGATCAAATGAGAACAGAGACCATCTGAATCACCAGTCAGATTAAAGACAGATTACAGATATAAAAGGTGTGTGTTTTTTGACTTAAGTGTGTCAAACACTGCCATGATTTTCCATGTAATTGTCTGTTGCAGACAAAAGTAGTTAAGAAATTTTTATGAGCTCATATTATGTGAGAAATATGTAAAATGAAGAAAATACAAAAATAAAATATAGTATAAAGACATGAATGAATGAATACATAAATATTGCAGCAATAAGTAATAGAAATAGTAATAAAATATTAAAATAAATTATGTGCCACGAAATAACTTCAAAGTATTGTAAAACAAAATAGAAAATATATAAATTAATTAAATATAGTATAAATAGATAAAACAAAGAATGATGTGGAAAAGAAATAGTAAATAATACTAAAAAAAATAATAAGGCAGAAAAGAACTTTCTATATAAAATACTTTCAAGTATTTTAAAGTAAAATAAAAATAATGAAAAAAAGAAGAAGATATTATTAATAAATAATGTAATTAAATAAAATATAGAAAAAATAAGTTACATTTATTTTACAGGACTATTTGAGTTAATTTAAATAAATAAATAAAATATGATTTAAAAAATGTGGAAAAAATAGTAAATAAAAATTCTAAAAAATAATGTGGCAAAAGAGATATTTAAAGTATTGTAAAATAAAATATAAAATAAAATAAATACATAAAAAAAATAAGAATAAGTAAATAAATAAATATTGCCAGACTATTTTAAGCGAATTAACAAAAAAAGTTAAAAGGTGATTAAAAATTGTAATGGGGCACAAAAGAGTGACTTTACGGCAACTTCCTGTTCAGTGTTAAAGAATAAAACCTCGCCCAGAACACCTGGCCACACAATACAGACGAACGGCTAAAGCAGATAAAGCCGTTTGGACACACTACGGGTGTTGTGGATCACCACGTCGAGCTTTGAGCTCGTAAAACAGCCTTTTACACACAGATTTTGATGTAACAAATGCATTAGTGTCAGCAAGAAATAAACAAGACAACGTTTAACTAACTTCAACTGAGCTGAAAGAGGTTGTGTGTGTGTGTGTGTGCTTTTAGAGCTGCGATTACTCCAAATCATGCCAGTGTTAAAGAGCAGAAACACCAGCCAACAACACAGATGCTTTGAAATATCCAATATATAATGTATAATCACAGTGATTTGGGAAGTAAACCCTCATTAAGCGAGCAGCTGATGCGAGCGGTATAACATCAGAGGCATTTAGTAAAGAATGGCACACACACCCTTTATTATCCATTAAAAACGTGTTGCTTTTACAGTAAAGCTGGCACTGGTGTGAGTTATGCCATCTGAGATCATTAATGTGCAATATTGCTCTGAAACTCCAAACAAAACATCCCTGATTTAATAATCGCATCATATCAGGAGGTGCCAGCAGACGTAAAACACACACACACACACACACACACACACACACAGCCAAGCTAAACTTGATAGAAAACTGACAACAAAAATACATTATTGTTCTTGATGATGCTTAAATATATATAATAATATATATACATATAATAATGCACTAAATACAGTTTTATTTAAAATATATTTTTATACTTTTCTTCAGCATTAAAGTGATTAAAAGTGACAGTAAAGGCATTTATAATGTTACAAAAGATTATTTTAGGATCTTCTATTAATCAAAGAAAATCTGGGAAAAACAAATGCATCATTTTCTACAAAAATGTAAAACTGTTTTCAACATTGATAATAATCATAAATGTGTCATGTTCATCAGATCCTCATATTAGTGTGATTTCTGAAGGATTATGTGACACTGAAGACTGGAGTTTCTATGTGTTTAATAAATTAAACACATAGAAAACCGTTATTTTACATTGTAATAATATTTCAGAATTTTTCCTGTATTTTTGATCACATAAATTGAGCTTTGACCACAGGAATAAATTACACTTTACTATACTGTATATTCACTTAAAAAACCGTTATTTTACATTGTAATAATATTTCACTATTTTTCCTGTATTTTTGATCAAATAAATTCAGCCTTGATCACAGGAATAAATTACACTTTACTATATATTCACTTAGAAAACTGTTATTTTACATTGTAATAATATTTCACAATTTTTACTGTATTTTTGTTCACATAAATTGAGCTTTGACCACAGGAATAAATTACACTTTACTATATATTCACTTAGAAAACTGTTATTTTACATTGTAATAATATTTCACTATTTTTCCTGTATTTTTGATCAAATAAATTCAGCCTTGATCACAGGAATAAATTACACTTTACTATATATTCACTTAGAAAACTGTTATTTTACATTGTAATAATATTTCACTATTTTTCCTGTATTTTTGATCATATAAATTGAGCTTTGACCACAGGAATAAATTACACTTTACTATATATTCACTTAGAAAACTATTATTTTAC
Organism: Pimephales promelas; assembly: GCF_988280905.1. Taxonomy (NCBI): domain Eukaryota; kingdom Metazoa; phylum Chordata; class Actinopteri; order Cypriniformes; family Leuciscidae; genus Pimephales; species Pimephales promelas. The sequence continues at coordinate 34,868,904 of NC_142783.1, read as the reverse complement.
ATTGTAATAATATTTCACTATTTTTCCTGTATTTTTGATCAAATAAATTCAGCCTTGATCACAGGAAAACATTACACTTTACTATATATTCACTTAGAAAACTGTTATTTTACATTGTAATAATATTTCATAATTTTTACTGTATTTTTGATCACATAAATTGAGCTTTGACCACAGGAATAAATTACACTTTACTATATATTCACTTAGAAAACTATTATTTTACATTGTAATAATATTTCACCATTTTTCCTGTATTTTTGTTCACATAAATTGAGCTTTGACCACAGGAATAAATTACACTTTACTATATATTCACTTAGAAAACTATTATTTTACATTGTAATAATATTTCACTATTTTTCCTGTATTTTTGATCAAATAAATTCAGCCTTGATCACAGGAATAAATTACACTTTACTATATATTCACTTAGAAAACTGTTATTTTACATTGTAATAATATTTCATAATTTTTACTGTATTTTTGATCACATAAATTGAGCTTTGACCACAGGAATAAATTACACTTTACTATATATTCACTTAGAAAACTGTTATTTTACATTGTAATAATATTTCACTATTTTTCCTGTATTTTTGATCAAATAAATTCAGCCTTGATCACAGGAATAAATTACACTTTACTATATATTCACTTAGAACCCCGTTATTTTACATTGTAATAATATTTCACCATTTTTCCTGTATTTTTGTTCACATAAATTGAGCTTTGACCACAGGAATAAATTACACTTTACTATATATTCACTTAGAAAACTGTTATTTTACATTGTAATAATATTTCACTATTTTTCCTGTATTTTTGATCAAATAAATTTAGCCTTGATCACAGGAATAAATTACACTTTACTATATATTCACTTAGAACCCCGTTATTTTACATTGTAATAATATTTCACAATTTTTACTGTATTTTTGATCACATAAATTCAGCTTTGATCACAGGAATAAATTACACTTTACTATATATTCACTTAGAAACCCGTTATTTTACATTGTAATAATATTTCACTATTTTTCCTGTATTTTTGATCATGCTGAGCAGAAGAGACTTCTTTCAAAAGCATTATAAAGACACCACAGAAAGCGCCTGAAGTTTAAGAGAGCGTTGAGCAGGTGATCCTCCATCAGAATCGCGTATAAGATCGTTTAGTTGAGCGATTAAGAGTGAAAACAGAAGATAATGAGACAAAAGCACTTGCAGGAAACATTTCCCCCAAAAAACATCTTGTACAAGAACAAGTCTGTACAAAAACACAACCGCAGAAACCCGAGTCTGGATCCAGCTCAACAATCTAAGCCTTTCAAACAGAAGGCCAAAGCAATCAAGCAAACTCCAGGAACACTGAGATGTGTTTGCATGAGAGAGAGGAGCGAGAGTTCACTGGATAAAGGTTCTGATGAAGAGCTGATGTTTGGTTTATGTGAATGATCAGACGAAGCAGAGGACGGAAGGGCGGCGCTTTGTTTATTGGACGTGTTTGAAAGGAGTCTGACGGAAAGCAAGCATGAAGAAACCCCAGCGCTCGAATCTGGCGTCCATCCGGGATCCAGACGGCACGGGGAACATCTGATGATGTTTGGAGGAGGAAACACTCTGTCCAAGGCACTTTCGCAATGAAGAAACTGAAGATTTAATAACTGGAGGAAGCAAGCATATATCTTGTTTGGGGTTGTTGTACATCAAGTGTAATAAACTGGTCAGAGTCTGTGGCTGATGTTGGAGCGTTTGCCAGTGATTGTGTAGATATGATTGTCTTTACACATGCAGACAGGGCCAACAGGTTTTAACCGCTGATAACGAGGAACAAATACTCTCTGGGTTTAGTTTGAGAGTTTGTGAAGACCTTGTTATGGAAGATTTCAAAGCTATGGCATGATCTAATGGGGGAGAAATGTTGATGTTTTGACATTACATTTATTTTTTTTTATTTTTTTTTTTTTTTAAATAAATAAAAAAATAATTATTTATTAAACACTAAATATTTTTTATTTAAAATTAAATACAATTTTATAATTAAAAAAAATATATATTAATAAATAAAAATTAAAAACTATATATATGGGAAATAACGTTGAGAATTAGCCTCGGCTAAAATGTTGTAGTCTGAAACAAGAGCTAATGTACCGTATTCAAATAAACTGAATAAATAGTTATAACAATATTAATTAATGTACAAAATTTAATAAATGAAGAAGACAAGACAACTCAAGAAAGCCTGTCCAAAAATATAATTTTCCTTATAAATTATTACTACTAAATAAAATCCTATTATTATAGATTATCATTTTCATTATCTCTCCTTGGATTAAATCAATATTTATTCAATTAATTGATGTATTTATACACTTGGATCTTCCACAGACTGGAAACTGAGTGAATCATTAACATGAGATCTCCGATTTCCTTCCTAAAAGCATAACAGACTCTCTTGCCCTTTCCATAAAACATAAACCGTGTTTAATTTGGGCTAAAAACAAGAAATGCCAACAGTAATAGTGTTATTTATGCATAAATGCAATCGTTCACAGTAAACACTTCCAAGTAAATGAATAATTGCAATAATATAATTAATGCCAATAACCTTTTTTTTATATAATAAAACACATTAGTGCAATGCCATTGTGGTGCAGAGTTGTAAAACTTCTTTAAAACTGGTATGATAAAGTGTATCACATGTCATTTCTTTATCAAAGATGCAGATATGGCCCTTTTATTTCCAATAATGCAATGAGGTTTTAAATGCATTGGTTTGAACGAAATATCCTAGAGCTCACCTGTATATTTTGCTATAAAACAAGGGTAATAATAACCAATTTCAGATTTACCCACCAATAAAATACGTAATTTCAATAAAACAAGGTCATTACACAGGTTGGTCAGATCATGACTTGCAATTTAACGGGCGATTCATATCCAGAATAGGTAATAATGTGCTTTATAGACCACATTAAGTGTCAAACCAAAAATGATTCAGACACCAGATATAAGTTTTGATGTTAGTGTTTGCAGGACACTTTAGTAAATGAGGAGAACAAAATAAAGTACACTGTGACATATTACACCCACATATTCTTCATAAAATGTAAAATTAATCAACATTTCGGAACAAAATGTTTTGTGAAATTGTTTTCTGTAAGTGCTTATGCTCAACTGAATAACATGAAGCATTGCCTGGTCACTGGTTGAGCTAAACTGGTATTATCTAATTGTGTAGTTAAAGGAGTAGTTCACTTTAAAAAAAAAACTTTTGCTGATAATTTACTCACCCCCATGTCAACCAAGATGTCCATGTCTTTCTTTCTTCAGTCGAAAAGAAATTAAGGTTTTTGATGAAAACATTCCAGGATTTTCTCCATATAATGGACTTCAATGGGGACCAAACGGTTCAAGGTCCAAAAGAGAGTTTCAGTACAGCTTCAAAGGACTTTAAACAATTCCAGACGATGAATAAGGGTCTTATCAAGGACCATTCGAGTCATGACTCGAAAAAAGATTCGTTCATTTTGATGAACGAGTTCGAACAGGAGAGTCACTAACGCGCATCAGAACAGAGCAAGGCGAGCATTTAAGCATATAAAACGTAAACTTTTTTACTTATTTTTGAAATGAGCGATCGTTTCGCATGATAAGACCCTTATTCATCGTCTGGAATCGTTTAAAGCCCTTTGAAGCTGCACTGAAACTCTCATTTGGACCTTGAACCGTTTGGACCCCATTGAAGTCCATTATATGGATATATGTTTTCATCAAAAACCTTAATTTCTTTTCGACTGAAGAAAGAAAGACATGGACATCTTGGATGACATGGGGGCGAGTAAATTATCAGCAAAAGTTTTTTTAAAGTGAACTACTCCTTTAAATTTAAAAGCTGACAGATATTCAACATAATTCATGTGTGAGAGTCGAACGGACAAAACCAGTCAAATATCCACTGAGTTCGTCATATTTTAAACTATAGCGATTAAAGTGATAATGTGAGAAATGAATAGTTTCCTGTAGTAGAAAGCGGGAATCTCAGATCTTCACTGCGAAAACAACAACAAGTCTTGCCTCGACTTGACTCGGAATCAGGAGACAAAAGAAACGGGTTTCATTTAGGCTTTGATGTGTGTGTGTACGGTCATGGGAATGCAAGCAGAACTTGTGTAACGCTGGTCCGCCTGTACACACACGTCCCAGAGAGAGAGCTTTAGTGAATCCTACAGGAACCAGAACAATGACACAGAGATCAGTGATGAGCGAAGCCTCTACGACACGAAACCAGCGTCGCCCGTCCCAGATTTCAGAAGAGTGACATGACACTCAGGTGATTACGTCTCCAGGTGTGACACACACACACACACACACACACACAGGTTTAGCTGAGAGGAGGGTGGAGACGAGCTCGCTCTATCTCTGGACTTTAACACTTGTGATCTACGAAGGACTCTGTACTCTTCAAATCAAGACTAAACACACATCTTTAGGAGTCACCAGCTCTTGTGTTACGGTAAGAGACACTTCCACTGTTCACACATCGCTGTGATGGTAATATCAATGAAACGTGATTAATTATGGTTTTTGAGGCTGGATATTCACAGAGAATCGTTTAATAGGCTAACAAGTCTCGTCATGTTAACAGAAACAAGGTTTGTAGGCTTCAGATGTGGGCACACCTTTACACGCACGGCGCCAACTAGAAGATCAATAATAAAACATCATGTTCAAGGGTCGCAACACTGGCTAAAACAAACAATTGTTGGAGGTTAAAAGAAAGAAAAGCAAAATGTTGCCGTTTGGTGACTTTAACAACACGAGAAAAGGCCCAAAAATCAGCCTTTTCTTATAAATTATCACTTTCACCTTCGATTAAATCAATATTTATTCAATTAATTTATGTATTTGAACATCTAAAGGACTAAAAACTGATTGAATCTTCCTAAAAGCAAAACAAAAGATTCATATCTTTTACCGTGTTCAAATGTGTCTGAAAAGAAGAAACGCTAATGCGAATTAGAGCCAGACCGATATATCGGCATTTTCCAAAATATCGGTATCGGCAGTAATAATAGCCGATAAATGAATATTTAAAAAATAAAATAAAAACGGGCGAAACACACTTTAATCATCTCTCCTTGGCCTGTTATATTGAAAATGTATGTTTTACAATTTGCAGTATGATAAATTATGGCTCATCATAGACTAGCTAACCACAAAGCTAGCTAACGCCACTATCGTCAGTGGAAGACCGCTAACGTTAACATTAATGAGCTTGGAAACCACAATAAACTTTTTCTGCCTAAATAAAGTAATGATTACTGTATTTTTTACTAGCATATCTGTAGTTACAGTCAAGTTATACTTGCGAGGAGTGAACATTTAGACATTAGAGAAAAAGTATCAAACGTATCTTAAAAGTTAGCTTTTCTTTTACACGTGTGTGAAATCCAACAATATTTAATAAAAATAAAAAAATATCGGCCGATATATCGGAATATCGGATTTTAAAACCCAAAAATATTTGTATCGGTATTGGTCTTCAAAATCCTTTATCGCTCGGGCTCTAATGCTAATCAGTTTAATATTTATGCTATTATATCACAGCAAGGACAAACAGATGCAATAATATAATTGATGTCAGTATAAAAACAGCATTTTTGATTCAACGACTCTCATATGGCAACATTCACATTTGCTTGAATTAAATTAATGAACACACTGTAAAAAAAATATTTTCATGGTTTTTAATCACAACATTTTTTCTTTTATCAAATCAACTTTAATTTATGTAGTTCAGATAACATAATATTTTGAGTTTTAATTTTGGTGATTAAATTAATCTCCTTCATTGAATGAATAAAATTAAGGCAACTTAGGTTACTTATTTTTTTTAAGTTAAACCAACAATATTTTTTTTTTTTACAGTGAATCTTGGAGATATGTTGGTGGTTTGTTTGCCAGTCAGACAGGTTGTTTTGGGGATTTATTAGTTAAATTCTTCAAAATTGTGCATTTCCTTTCCAAACATTGGCTTCTCCTCCTCGCTCTCGTTGCATGTTTGAGAAGGTATGCCGTTATGTCCGCGCTCGCCGTCTCCCGCTGCTACTAAAGTGCCGATAAAACCTTTATTGGCCAACAAAACATGTTTTCTGTAGTGCCATACAAATTTAAAGAGTTGCGAGTCACGAAAACTGATCTAATGTGCGAACCGCAAAACAGGGCCGAGAACGCCAACTGGAGTAAACCGCTTCCTATGTGCATTATCACAACAAATGGGACTTATTACTCTTTATTACAAACTAATTTAACCAGTTCTGAGTCACAGAGAACGCAGGTCGACATTACACACGGATTTGTGCAATTATTATAATAGGAGTAAATGTGACTGCATTCCTTTCCCAGAGAAGAATCACGAGTCATTTATCGTGCGTGAGGACGAAACTATGAAAACTGTAACTAATCTCCATCAAATACTGATTCAAGTGAACATCTACATCAGGGATTGTAACATGTGCTTGATGAGATGCTTTACACCCTTGCAACACATTTCATATACATACTGTATATATTAAACATTGGACATATTTCTACATTATACAAACAAATTCTTGGTCAATATGTGCACTTTTTCTCATTGTTTAAGCTGATTGTCAGGGGAAATAGATCTAAATATAGTCAAATGTGCTATTTGTTTTGGAACTAGACATTCATTTTAACTTTTTAAAAAGGCCACGATTAAAATGGGAAACAATAAGACACCAGAAATCCTACATTGGTTCATGCGCATCTTTGTTTACAGTAATAGCGTCACAACCAGTCGCCAGGAGAAGCAAACCGTCCACAATGAAAGTGAAAATGTCATAATAATAATAATTAATAATCACAAGAGCATCACAGCCAATCAGAACATATCTGAATTGATCAATGAGATTTTTTAATACTGTGTATTTATATATATATATACACATACATACATATATATATAGGGCTGTCAAACGATTAATCGCATCCAAAATAAAAGTTTGTGTTTACATAATATATGTGGGTACACTGTGTATAATTATTTTGTATATATATATATATATATATAAACACAGATGCATGTATATATAAGAAAAAAATATTATTTATATATAAAATATTTATATTTATATATAATATAAATTATATATAAATCTATATACAGTATATGGAAATATTTCTTAAATATATACAAGCATGTGTGTGTATTTATATATATAAACTAATTATACACAGTGCACCCACATATATTATGTAAACACAAACTTTTATTTTGGATGCGATTAATGTGATTAATCGCATCCAAAAGAAAAGTTTGTACATATATGCATATATATATATATATATATATATATATATATATATATATATATGAGTGTGCGTGTGTGTGGCGACATTTAATTGATCAAAAATGCAGTAAAAACTGTAATAATATGAATTATGACAATTTAAAAAGAACTCTTCTTATATAAAATACAGTAAAAACTGAAATGTTTTTTTACAATTCAGAATATCTGTTCTCTATGTGAATATATATTAAACTGTAATTTATTCCTGTGATCAAGTCAATCATTACTCCAGTCTTCAGTGTCACATGACCCTTCAGAAATCACTCTAATATGAGGATCTGATGATCAACAAACACTTATGATTATTATCAGCGTTCATATTTTGTTGTAGAAACCATTCTAAATGTTATTTTTCAGGATTCTTTGATGAATAGAAAGTTGTAAATAAACGTCTAAACTGTGACTTTTGATGAATAAATCTATTTGCTGTTTCAGGATGCGTTTAAATCAGTTTCGCTCTGTTTCAGGATCCAGATTTCCCACATGTTGAGATGCCGCTGAGGACGTCGCTGCACCGCAGACCCGGCTCTGGGAGATGGAGGTTATCGAGGTTATCGAGCCGAAAGGAGGTCGTGTCGATGAACATGATCAGTCTTCCTCTGGCTGACTTCCGCCATCTCTCCCACATCGGCGTGGACGGACACACGGAGAGCTTCGGAGACCTGTCGTTCCTGAAGGAGGGCCGGAGTCTCCTGCTCCAGAGCTCCAGGAGCGAGCAGAACCTGTTCCTCACCAGCGACCCGCCTCCGAAGCCGCCCCGCATCAGCCTGGACGAGGATCCGGTCCGGGAATACGGGCTGGGAACCAGATCCGGGAACCCGGTCCGCAGGCAGAAGTGCAGCTCGCTCCCCCTGCTGGACGTCGAGGAAGAGGAGGACGAGTGTGTGGAGGCGGGAGGCATCATCAGGAGTCCTGCTCGAGGAAGCCTGAGTTCGGGACGAGATTCAACACAAACAAACCCGGAGGAAACGCAGAGAGGCGAACCGGAGGAACCGGATATGACCGACGCCGCGTTCACATTCAGTCTGGATCTGGGACCGTCGATACTGGACTCTGTGCTGCAGGTGATGGAGAAAGTCCAGCTATAGCTGTGTGTGTGTGTGTGTGTGTGTGTGAGACTGGATCTTGGACTCTCAATTGGACTTTGTGCTGAAAGTGATGGAGAAAGTCCAGCTATACCTGTGAACTCTTGCCGCCTGACGTAAAACCGATCAACATCTAAACTTCGTATCACTCAACGAAGCAATTCCTCTTGGAAATGTACGATTAGTTTCAGAATGTACCTTTTTTTAAAGGGTACATATCATGCTTTTAAATCATTAATTTTTACATATAAATCATAGCGTTGTGGTCTATATAAAGCATAACTGCAATGCTTGGGTCTGAAGTCCTCATTATTATAGCTCCACAAGCCCCTTTTCTGATGTGTGTCTGTGAGCGACCCGTTTCAAAGCGGCCCCTTTAAATAAAAAGGAGATGCGTCTTTCCCCGCCCGCTCTCCAGGTCCATGAGTTCACGGTCGGTTCAACTCCCCACGTTCGGCCATTACTGTAGTTTGATTAGAGATTTACGATTATATACGATACCTTTTTAGTCACTCGTTAATAAAATGTCAACAACAGAAGACTTGTCCATCAAGCCTTACATATTCCAGCCAGAGCGAGCGAGTCGATAAAGACGACGACGAACCTGCAGATCAACCTCTTCATCATATGGATATATTGGTATGTGAGTTAACTGTTTTGTGTTATTAGTGAAAGTTGACTATTTCTCTTGTTAAAACAAGCACACTGACAAGATAAATGACTACGGTCTAATCTTACTGTATTGATAATATGATACGTTTAGAAAAGCAGCTAAAACTCAAGAACAATAATACTGCAGACGTGTAACGTTACTTCAAAACAAAAACAAAGAAAAAGGTACTGCTAAACCATGACCACCATGTGTTTTAAGAAAGTAAAGTACTTTATTTTTATTAACGATATTTACAGCTTATGGAAATGCTCTGTTCGTCGTCTCCAAAGATAGAGGAATTGACCTCTCATTCAGACGAAGTCGATCGGCAAACCCTTCGTTGCTGAAGGTTGTTGAAGTGGGAATCCTTGAAGTGCTTCAGGTCACTAACGTACATCCAACAACCGAACATTTTAACTTGCCCTCTCGTAACTTCTGCATCATTGAGCTCGGACTACAAAATCGGAGCGAGAAATAATAATGGCGGATTGCTCGAAGTGTTGGGCCGGTAGTCGATGTCCTTATTTGTCAGTTCCGCTGCAAATATGGTGACGCTGTAGTTCAAAAAACGTCATAGAGAACAGAAAAATCTGAACAGGTTGAAAAATATGACCAAAACAGAATATAAAGATATAAACGAATCACCTGAAGAGAATAATTTCATCTTTTCTGTACTTATAAACACTCCAAATATACAACAAAATGCATTTAAGGGCTAAAAAAGTGGATTTTGCATGATATGTCTCCTTTAAAGAACCATTCTCCTGGGAATGAAGTGTGTATTGTGTGCCGCTGTGTGACGGAGGTGACGTCCACTGTCTCGTTCATGTGTGCTGAAGTCTGGCTAATCATTACACAGATTTGATATCAGCACTTCAAACTGAGATTTCCTCGCTCTGATCAGCGCATGTTTAAAACATTGTGAGATTATTTCCTTCTGTCTGCACTGGAATGGTTAAAGCGCTGTATTATTATTAAAAGTCAAACCTGTGAGGTCAGTTCAGCCACAACGGGCCAACTAACTATTAATATAGTGATGATATTTACACATCACCACTGGAGGGAAACAACAGTAATTTCTAAATAAAATAATGTTTTAATAAAAACGTATGTATGTATTTATTTGTGTACATATGTTAATATGCATATTAAATATATATACTAAAAAAATAAGTCCCCCACAGAATGCAATAAAATCAGTCCATGTATGATGTAGGCTAAAATAGAACTGAATATTTACAATCAGAAATGTTAGAATATTACAAAAATATTACTATTAATTACAGGTCTGATGAGTCGACTCCTGTTGGCTCATCTAAGCACAAATTAGGCTTTAAAACGATTGATGAACACAAATGGCAGTGAGAGAGAGAGAGAGAGAGAGAGAGAGAGAGAGAGAGAGACAGAGTTACATGTCCAAACTGTTGCTATTTCTGTGGCAAAAGCAGTGTGTGAGGGAATGTGATACTTCCACATGTGTGAGGATTAAACACTGCCAGCTAAACTAACACACACACACACACACACACACACACACACACACACACACACACACACACACACTCGCTCGTCTGCTGGGAATCATGCCTGATACACAGGTAACATATATCTTGAAAGTAACATGACACCCTTGCCTCATTTAGTATGAATATGCAAATGAGCCCCGCCTCCACTCACTCACGATCACACTTTGATCTGATTGGTTACAAGGTGGTTTGTGACGTCAGAAACCGTGTTTTTGAGACTGTCTTTGGTTCACTGCAGTTTTAAGGAGGAAATACTCAGCAATGCTGTCCACTTATCAACGCACACACGGTGTGTGTTAAAGCAGATTAAAAACCCATATAAACAACATTAAAAACTGGAGTTTCACCACAGGGCGACTTTAAGAGCTTTTACTCTTATTGACCGTAAATAATTAAATGGTTATTTCACCACTAGCAAAATGACTTTTCAGCTACATATTCAAAAGAAAAGCGAATAATATTTTTTAAATCCGTGCTGCCCGACTAGAGAAAACTGGTAAGAAAATTGGTAAGAAAACTTCAATACCCATAATGCACTGGGAATGATGCTGTCCAAGGCCACTCCCACCAGTCTGCTATGGAAATGTGTAATAAAATAAGTTTATTTCAGTTTTTTTCAGTGAACTTTTAGTTTATTCTAAGTAACTAAAATGTTTTTATGGTCTTGGTTTTAGTTTTGGGGGGAGCGCTAATAAGCTCTGTTGCTTCGGCTCTCTCCTTTTGAGCAGAATGGTTACTGCTCAAATAAAAATAAATAAAATAGTTAACGATAATAACCCAGTTTCTTCACATCATTGTTTCGGCCAAGAATTGGTTCAAAATACACAACATGGATAAAAAAAAGTTTGTCCTAAGGCTATTGCTCAAAAATTCATGAATAACTTTGATGAAAGTTTTCGATCCACTTCAAATGTTGACTATTGTATATATCTAGCAGAAATATGTTATAGATAGAAATATGTTACAGACATACATATTCTATAAAAAATATGAAAATTTGTATTGAGATTTATCGGCAAATATATCGGTTATCGGCTTTAAAATATAAAAAAAAAATTATTGGTTATCGGTATCGGCCAAAATATTCATATTGGTGAATAATAAAAAAATAAAAATATATAAATTTGTATTTAAGATTTATCGGCAAATATATCGGTTATCGGCTTTAAAATATAAAAAAACTATTGGTGATCGGTCAAAATATTTGTATTGGTGAATATAAAATAATAATAATGAAAATGTATAAAATATAAAAATAATATACACGTATATCATCATAATACCATCATATGAAGCCTACGCACACACAACAAGCACAGCGCACAACACTGCTCTGGGTGTGCGGTAAGTTCTGTCATGAAATATACGTAATAAAAGCAACCAATCAGGTTGTGAATGTATCTTTATGCCTTTAGGTTCGGTGTTAAATTGTGAATTTGAACTGTATCTAGCAGAAATACGTTCAGAAAAGAGTTCAAGAATAACATGCATTTTTATTGCACGGGAACTGGATGTACTTTCAAAATATGAGTTGTACTTTGTTAATAAATGCTAGGACATACAAAGCTCAATCAATCAAAGCGAAAGAAAAATAAACCTCAAGGATTTGAAAGGCATGAGGAATATTTCTCCGTTCACGTCAGGATTGAGATCCTCGTTCTCTTATTATTGACATTAAAACAATGGGCATCGTCCAATAAGTCGTATTCCTGAGCTTTAGCCGACTTCTCAGAAGCATAACGCACGCTATGAGCTGTTCATCATCAAAACCAGCCCGCTCCCAGCAGAAACACAGCGTACTCCTTCACACACTACAACACGACGAGAGAAATCCTCTCACTATCGCATCTGGAAGCACTTACACCCCGAGTATCAGAAGAGTATCATGAGAAATATAAACAACGGGCTTTAATGTATTGTTTTGACAACTCCAGCATTCCTTTCATTATCATAATTACGTCTGACAGTGTCTTCAAACGCTACTGAACACACACACACACACACACTTCAGGTCAATCTGACACCGCTGATGAAACACTGGCTTCTGTCAGAATGTATTATTAGTTTGAAATACTCACGATATCTCACAGATTCGTAGTAATTCAAGGACAGACTCATTAAATGAACTGCTAAACGGTTGACACTGAAAGCCACAATGACAACAGAACCGCTGGGATATGATTTATGCCGTGAAGCATATTAATAATAGTAATTCGTAGTATTTTGGAGTATTATGTTTGTAAGAATTTTCACACTGCCTTTAACCCTGAGCTAAAGCCTTTTTACTCTAAAGCGAATATTCAGCCGCTTTTAATTGCGGATTAAATAACATTATTTAACACGACTGTAAATGAGAACTTTATAATTGTGTGTTTGGGTCGTGGCTTTTAATAGTGAGACTTTTGTTTTTGTATATTTTTTTTATTTTATTTATTTATTTATTTATTTAACAGGGACCATACAGTCAAACATAGTCACAATACAGAGCCTGTAACTGATGCGCAGCATATAGAGTTTATAGCTAATGCTAATTTGCAACTCCTGTCCCTGGTTGGGCATTTCTAAATACATTATAAAAAAAAAAAAAAAATACATACAAATATAAAACAATCCCATTTCTTCAAACACACACACACACAACCAGAAAAGTAACAATTGTTAAAAATGGTTACAGTTTTGGTTTGCCTTTAGCCACAATTTAATCCTTGAAGTCGTATATTCAGGCTCTCAAAAATTATAAAAATTTGGATTTAGATTTATCGGCCAATATATCCGTTATCGGCTTTAAAATATATAAAAAATGATCGGTTATCGGTATCGGCCAAAATATTCATATTGGTGCATCCCTAACGTAAACGAACCAAAAACAGGAAATGATGTCACAAGAAAAGGGCAGAGTGCTCAAGAATGCCTGTTTTTTAGTCAATGTTTTGACTCCTTTACACATTTTTAAGCTCTTCATGAGTTTCAGCTGAACAAAATACCATCATATGAAGCCTACGCACACACAACGAGCGCATTTAACACAGCGCACAACACTGTTCTGGGTGTGCGGTAAGTTCTGTCATGAAATATACGTAATAAAAGCAAATCAGGTTGTGAACATATATTTACGCTTTTAGGTTCGGTGTTAAATTGTGTACTTGAATGCTAAGTGCCCCAGGACTAAATGTTTGGTAACACTTTACAATTAGGTTCATTAGTTAATGTATTAACCACTCTAAAAAATGCTGGGTTGTTTTACAATTGGGTTACATTATTGGGTTGCTATTGGGTTACATTTTCAACCCAATGTTTGAGTTTGTCTATATTTGACCCCAAATTGGGTTGAAATAACCCAGCATTTTTTTAGTGTAACATGAACTAACAATGAGCAATACATTTGTTACAGTATTTAATAATCTTTGTTAATGTCAGCTAATAAAAATACAGCTGTTTATTGTTTGTTCATGTTAGTTCATTATCTAATGTTCACAAATACAACCTTTGCTTTTAATAACATACACTCTAAACAATGCTGGGTTGTTTGTTTAACCCAAAATTGGGTCAAATATGGACAAACCCAAATGTTGGGTCAAAAATGTAATTTAAAATTTTAACCCAATTTCAACTTTCACTTTCAACCGTACATTTTTTTATTACATTTTTAAACCAACATTTGGGTTTGAAATCAAAGTAATACTCCCAGGCACTCGAATTGTGTTTACAAAAGTTAAAAAGCCTTTATTAGATCATGGCTTTTGTCTATGGCATTTGGGTTTGTCCATATTTGACCTAAATTTGGGTTGAAATAACCCAGCATTTTTTTAGAGTGTATTAGTAAATGTTGAAATTACACTCTAAAAAATGCTGGGTTGTTTTAACCCAACTTTGGGTCAAATATGGACTAACCCAGCCGTTGGGTTAAATTTTTACATTACATTTTTAACCCAACATTTCGGGTTTGTCCATATTTGACCCAAAATTGGGTTAAAACAACCCAGCATTTTTTAGAGTGTAATATTACGGTAACTCAGATTATTAAATGCTGAAGAAAAATTGTTCTTTCTTAGTTCATGAAGTTGACTAATTGTAAAGTGATACCGTTTTTTTTACCGTTGGTTATTTTTCCTGACCAAACGAACCGAACTACAAGTGCACTCTAAAAATTGCTGGGTTGTTTTAACCCAACTTTGGGTCAAATATGGACAAACCCCAACGTTGGGTTAAAAAAATGTAACCCAATGGCTGAGTTTGTCCATATTTGACCCAAAGTTGGGTTAAAACAACCAAGTAATTTTTAGATTGTGTGAACGCACACGCCAAGTAAAAATGTTACTTTAAGAACGGTTCTTTGGGGAACCAAAATGGTTCTTCTGTTGGCGAAAAAAACATCATTTTTAAGAGTGTAGCAGAAAAACTGAAGAATCCCATCATAAATGCATGAAGATTAAACTAATAATATCCCTCCTCATCTAAAACTAACACAGGTCAGCTTCCCCATCCAGCACTGAGATCCCACTGGCCTTCCCAGAAATCCCTCTGTCAGGGGAACGAGAACAAACCTGCGGCTGCCAAGAGCCAAACACGACCCGCAAATGAATTTATTTTGGGCAAGAATGAACGTTTCAGTCAAGGTCTACAGATATGGCTGAAAAAGGAAAACTCCCAGAAATAGTCGATCCATCTGGTTCATGTTGTGTCTGGCAGGAACGCTGATGCATGTGACAGCAAAGAAAAACAGACGTTTCTCAGACACACTGAGTTTGCACTTTTATCTCGCTGAAACAACACGCGTCGATCAGCGAGAGAGAGAGATCGCCGTGATTTACGAGCAAATGTGCTGGGAAGAGCGTTTACGCAACGATCCTCGCGTCTACCAATGCAAACTGACATGTTTAATCCCAAACGGACAAGAGGAGGGAAGCTACTGGGAACCAATCTATTAGTTTCTACACGTTTACTTGTAAAGAACGTCGAGTGCTTTTAGTGCAGCCAGTGTTTTGAGTGTGTGATAACCCTAAATTGTCCATTTCTGCTGCGGTATGAGAAGTACAAACATAGTGCACACTCCAAAAAACCTCTTATTATCACTCATTTATTATTTCACAGTCCAGGAAGTTTCACAACCTTCATATATCACGCAAACCCTGCGAGTTTATCACTGCTCTGAGACACCGACCCCAAGAACTACAGACGTGAAACTAAATCCAATCCAAATAATGTAGATTTATTGTCAGAGCCGTGTGGAGGGAACGATTAAACGCAGACGCTCTGCAGAAAACTCAACCGGAGAAAGTCTTGCTCTGGCTTACACATATACATTCACATATTGATTATGAAAATGGTTAGGAATCAATGATTAATCTAAAGAAAATCATGGTCGATTTATTATCACATTAACAATATTTCCAAAAAAAAAAAAAATTGGACTTTAAAGTACAAAAGGATTTCATTTCAGGGCTGCTAATGGCAATATATATATATATATATATGAAGAGTTCAGATGCAAAAGCCTCTAAGTGCCATTTGAAATTTTCTTCTTTAATGATGATTTTTATCAAACTTGTATATTTAAGTTCAGTAATTTCACTTAAATAACATGCCATTTAAGTGAAATTACTGAACTTAAATATACAAGTTTGATAAAAATCATCATTTTAGAAGAAAATTTCAAATGGCATTTAGAGGCTTTTGCATCTGAACTCTTCATATATACATATATGTGTGTGTGTGTGTGTGTGTGTGTGTGTGTGTGTGTGTGTGTGTGTGTGTGTGTGTGTGTGTGTGTGCAAATCACAAACTCAAACGAGTTACACCAGTGTTCAAATGTTTGATGTTAGTCAGATTTTTGAAAAAAAATTCTCTTTTGCTCACCAATTGATCAAATAATACAGTAAAAACAGTGAAATACTATTACAATTTAAAATATGCGAATGCATTGTAGGATGTCATTTATTCCTGTGATCAAAGCTGAATTTATGTGATCAAATTACAGTAAAAACTGAAATATTTTTTACAATTCAGAATAACTGTTTTCTATAACAGGGTCATTTAGAAAGTGGTCTGTGGCAAAACACAGTCAAAAGCCAATAAATCCTAAAGGAAAAGTCAGAACTTCACAAAAAAAAAATGATAAGCATATGTGTCCTAAACATGGTTGGGAAGCATGCAAAGTTTGAAGATCGGACCATAGGTGGCGCTATAACCATCAAAAAGGTCTCATTGTTATTAGGTTTTCAAGCTTGAAACTACGGTAAATCATACTGGAACATGGTA
Source organism: Pimephales promelas (assembly GCF_988280905.1). Classification (NCBI taxonomy): domain Eukaryota; kingdom Metazoa; phylum Chordata; class Actinopteri; order Cypriniformes; family Leuciscidae; genus Pimephales; species Pimephales promelas. Next base: position 34,852,007 of record NC_142783.1, on the reverse strand, counting down.
AATAATAAAAATCACACTGGTAAATCAAGCTAAAACATGGTCTACTCCATAATCTCAGTGGTTAAATGCTTGCTACATAAAACTTAAAGGAGTATGGATTATGTTAGGATTATGTTTTTAATAATGTTTTTGGGCCAGCTAGTTTCAATAACATAACTCCTACGTAGGAGTGAGACAGCTCTCAGATTTAATCTTAATTTGTGTCCCGAAGATGATGAAAGTCTTACGGGGTTGAACAACATGAGGGAAAGTAGACAGAGTTTACATTTTTACTTTAAGGAAAAAGTCATATTCGCATGATATGTCCCCTTTAAACGAGGCTGTGATGTTTGCGCAGGATCTCGTGCCAGTCACACATTACACACGCCTCTGCGTCTGAGGGTCAGATCTTAATGAGTGTCGCGCTGGGGGTCCAGAGAGCGGCTCGCGTGCCTGCGCTCCAACTCAAACAAACCCAGCCAAGGCATTATTCAGGAGCCCCCAGCATGCAGTGCACAGGCTAAACCTGTACGTTTACATACTTCCATCTGACGGAGAGATGAAATATGTTATTTAGATTGAATGCCAAAGCCATGGGAATCATCTGGAACGCTGCGGTCACATTATACTTTTGTTAAACTCTACACGCACAGAAGCACAATGCCCACGTTATGAAAACGATTCCAGCTCGCATGGATGCGACTAAAAAATCTGTATGATGAACTTTTAAGGCCAGAGAAGTAAATTGGTGTAATGAAAGACTACACTGCGCACATATATGAAGAGTTCAGATGCAAAAGCCTCTAAGTGCCATTTGAAATTTTCTTCTTTAATGATGATTTTTATCAAGCTTGTATATTTAAGTTCAGTGATTTCACTTAAATTACAATGATGATTATGTATTAATTGTTATTTAAGTGAAATTACTGAACTTAAATATACAAGCTTGATAAAAATCATCATTCTAGAAGAAAATTTCAAATGGCATTTAGAGGCTTTTGCATCTGAACTCTTCATATATTCACACACACGCATATCTATAGACTATAGACGTGATACGCATGTGCACGCCTTCACAGATTCACATATTTGAAGTTTACACAGAGATTATAATCTTTACCTTTCAAGAGTTTGCGTTCTTGAGCACCATTATGAACACATTAATGATCTTTACAACAGAAGTGAATCAATCTTTATCTGGACAATAACTTTATTCTAGAGCTGTTACTGTAATCTCCTGTTGAGATAACTCTATATTGTTAAAGCGCTGTATAAGCGAGCAGTTCCTGTTGAAGTGTGTCATTAGTAGGGCTGGGTAATAAATATCGATTTCTCGATATTAATCGATTCGCATTTTTACGAACCGATATCGATTCTTAAATCTCAAGAATCGATTAGTCATCCTGTTTCATTTGAATGAATGGGACATTGTATCGCAATAATCTTTGTCCTTTGTTACTATTGATATGAAACAAAGTCTCAATTTTCAAATTACGTCCATTTTCTTTAGAAATTCAAAAACATAAATAGCGTTTTGGCGCTGTGGCGTGAGATCGCTCTGCAGTCTTAATAATACCAGTCACGGCACGAAATAAGCATGAATGAGCGTCTGAAAGTGTGTTAAAGATAGAGTACAACTTATCCAAATCCGTATCATGTCACATTGATTCACTCAATCAGCGTTTCAACCGTGGAAAGACGTCAGTTAAACAGCTTGTAATCAATGTATCGTCATATTTACCTCAGAAAACCCACATAAACTCGTTAGTCAGCTAGAAAAAATAACTCTAGAGAGAAGCATTTTGCTAAATATATACACCGTACATAATGTTCTTCAATATTTAATGCATATTTGAATAAATCTGGCAAGTTTTTATGTCAGTCACCATTTAAATGTTTATATTTCATATAATCTTCTTATTATCAAAATAAATAAGTGTAATTTAAGTGTTTTTATAGCTACAAAACAGTTCATTATTACCTTCATATTAGGCAAATGAAGCCTATAGGCTACAACTAGACTCCCATAGTTTACAGCATTAGTTAAGAGATTTGATTCCCTTGAGAAAATGATTTCTCAATGGCTATAAATTAAAAATTATAGCCATTTATTGGAACTGCTATCCAAAATAATCAATATCGAATCGAAATCGAATCGAATTGCAAGCTTGTGAATCGAAATCGAATCGAATTGCAAGCTTGTGAATCGAATCGAATTGGGAAATTTGTGTCAATACCCAGCCCTAGTCATTAGTGTGGTGTACCTGTGCGGCGCTGTAAACCCCGTCCGAGGAGTCGGTGTGTGTCGTCGGGGCAGACTGTCCCTCCAGCCATGTGATCTTCAGTGGGTTTCCCGTCCGGCCGATCTCGTTTTTAATCGCCAGGTCCTGATCGAGGGCACAGAAAAGATTGGCATGTTCTTAAAAACAAAGACGCCGGAGAACATACAAAGTCCTGCATAATACATAGTTTTGTAAAATGGTGAAGCAGAAGCCACAACAACACCAGGGTCCAATCCCAGAACAGTCACACGGGTTCTGCTTTATATTAAATATGGTTTCCTGTGCTCGAAAAGCATCAGACTGTCACGATATACTTGCAAAAAGCCAACGATATCATTCACACTAATTTTAGAATATATTTATAATATAAATAAAATGTATATTATATGCAATATATATATATATATTACTTTCATGCATTTAATTGATTATTTCTATATTTATATTTTCTTTTTTGTCTTATTTTTTATTTTATTTTTATTTATGTATTTTAGTTTTGTTGTTGTTGTTTTCCACCCTGTATGTATCATAATCAATTGTAAATAAATCATGAATACTAAAAATAATATATATACACAATTTACATTCAAAATATATACAAATCTGCTTTATTTTCATGTACTGATTATTTCTATTTTCTATTTTTATTTTCATCTTTACATCTGTAATTTTAATTCTATTTATTTAATGTGTTTTTTCCACCCTGTTTGAATCTTAATAAATGTAAATAAATCATGAATGTTTTTTTTTAAAGAATGTTTTTATAATTTTAATTCTAAATTTAGAAAAGTATTTTATTTATTTATTTGTGTTGTTGATTTTGTCATGGATATATATCTAAATGAATAAAAAATCCCATATCAAATCAAATAAATAAATCAACAAAATTCAAAGGTTCAAAATTATTATACGAATGGGTTCAAAATTATAATAACATATATTCAATTGGATGAATCTTACGTAAACTGTCAAGAATATCCAGGTCCCGTAGAAATTATATTTTTCATAAAGACAAATTAATGAAAATCAACATTCGAGTAAAAAGTAAAAGGTTCAAAAAAACATAACGAGAATTTGGGGGAAATGGTTTAATAGTCCAGAAAATAATATCCCAATGCAAAAAAAAAGGCACACAAAAAATAAAATAATAAATGGATTATTTTCCTTTAATTTTGGGCTGTTTTAATAAATCCATATTTATTAATCCCTAAACTGTTGTGTATGTGGAGATATTATACTCACAGCTGCTTTTACTGATGCGAACTCAACCACAGCACTGCCTTTCTTCTTACTGGATATCAGGACGTTCAACACGTCTCCATACTGCAATGCAAATATCATTACAACACATTAATAACCCCTGGAAATGGGAACAAATTCAGTTTTAGATTCCACGTGGACAGAAAGGAGGGGGGCAGAAAGTAAATACCGTGAGAAGGATTTGACTATTTTTAGTGCAAACAAAGTCTTCAATCCTTCTAAACGTCCGTCATAAATCACCAGGGCGCTCTTTATTTCTGTTCAGAGCATGAGAAACGTTCTCGATATCACATCAGGAATTCTGGGAGTGAATTTGGAGCATGGGTCGATATTTGACCTTTGACCCTCAGAAGGACTTCTAGAGTGAATGCCATGAAAACATGCCAATTACATCTCAAGGTCAATAGAAAACGGCGCAGAATTTATTATGAGAAATGAAAATGGAGCCTATTTCGGTATCATTAGGATATTGCCAGATTTTCATGACAGATTTAGGTCGTTATTTTAGATAAAACATAATTTTGTTGTTAAATATGATCCCAAAATGTAACCACAAAATAAATCAAGTTTTATGTAAAGTCTATTTTAGGAGCTTTTTAAAGAATTCATGACATTGTCATATTTTTATGAAGCTCATGAACTAAATCCTAAAAACTAAGTTTTAAAATCGATATTTTTTTTTTTAGAAAACATAATTTCTTATTTCTTTCTTTTGATTTTTATTCAAATATGATCACAAAATATATAACCATAATTTAACTACAAAAAATTATTTTGTAAAATAAAGTCTATTTTTAGGATGTATTACATTGTCACAATTTCATGACAGTTTACCTTTATTTAGTTCCTAAAGATGTTATTTTTATATGAAAAAAACAAAACTTTTTTTTATATCTTTCTTTTGATGTTGTATTTAAATATGATCACAAAATGTAAAAATATTTAACCAGAAAATAATAAAAATTAAGAAATTAAGGTTCAAGTAAAATTATTTAATTTAAATATGATCACAAAATCTATAACCAAAATTTAACTACAAAATCTAAATAAATAAATAAGAAATTATGAAAATACTTTTTTAATTTAATTTGAAAAATGAAGAAAAATGAAGTCTATTTTTAGGATTTATTGTATTACATAAAAGATCTGTCTTTCAATTTTTTTTTCAATTTCAAAATTTTGTGATAATATTCAACCACAAAAATTAATTCTTTTTAAATCATTTATTGCATCGTCACGTTCACGACGGTTAAAACCCTACACTCTAAACAATGCTGGGTTGTTTCAACCCAAATTTGGGTCAAATATGGACAAACCCAAATGTTGGGTTAAAAAAGGAAATTAAAAAAATTAAAAAGTTGAAAGTGAAAGTCGAAGTTAGGTTAAAATTTTAAATTACATAAACATCCCAGATTTTCCTTTACATAAACCAATTTCTTCTTTCTTCTGATTGGACATATTGACAGGTTTCATGAGTTTGACCCTGATGAGCATCAGTTTCTGAGACTCTGGCGTCCACAAAGTCTGGGAAAACACTGTATTTGACATTCAGAACGGGGAAATCTGGCCAACAGTGACGAAGCAGAGCGTCCCACTGGAAGGCTAATTCATATACGTTTCCAAAGAGGGCTTGACCCGTTGGCAGAGTCCAAAACACACACGATCTCTCTCGCTGAGGGCGTCTCACGACCTTCACCTTCACTCTTTCACGAGCTGTTTATGCTGATGCCCGACCCATTAAGAGGTGCGTGTAGAGGGACAATTGAATCAAACACGAAGCCTGACGTCATGAACACACACACACACAGACGGGAGTGGCAGTGTTTGCGTGGTGTTGTTGCATGTGAAGAGCACATTTCCTCGAGTCCCCTGACGGCACTAAACGTGTCCGTGAAGCCGGGTCGTAACGGTGGCATGTGCACTGCATTGCCTTCGGCGTTTCGCGCAGCTATAAAACTTAATATTGCTCACACACGTGGGGGAAATAAAAGCTTTTTAATGGCTGATGTCATGCAGACCTGAAACCTGCGGCGCTGGACAGCAGACCTGCTCATTACCGGCAGAAACTGCTCACACGCGCTCACTTTCTCACACACCTTTAAAACAAGTGATTCTGATCATCTGATTAAAACTAACCAACAGCAAAACACACACTCTAAACAACACTGGGTTACTTTAATCTACCCAAATCCTGGGTTGAGCCTTTTGGGTAATTTTTGTTTTGTTTTCTGGTGTAACCCAGATCTTGGGTCAGACGCAACAACCCAGGGGTTGAGTTATTTATCGAAGGCTTTTTGTGACCTCTTCAGGAGACGACCTCTCTAAATGTTTATTCTATGTATTATTTTTTTATTGTATTTTCTTCTCCTAATATTTATTAAACAATCTTAAATGTTCACAATATGTATAAAAATTATATGTTTAAAAAATATTTATAAAAATAATTTTATAAAATATGTCTAAAAATTATTTAAAATTATTTTTTTGGATATATATATATATATATATATATATATATATATATGAAGAGTTCAGATGCAAAAGCCTCTAAGTGCCATTTGAAATTTTCTTCTAGAATGATCATTTTTATCAAGCTTGTATATTTAAGTTCAGTAATTTCATTTAAATGGCAATGATAATTACCTATTAATTGTCATTTAAGTGAAATTACTGAACTTGAATATACAAGCTTGATAAAAATGGTCATTTTAGAAGAAAATTTTAAATGGCATTTAGAGGCTTTTGCATCTGGACTCTTCATATATACACACAATATTTATATTTAATATTTATATATAAACAATATGAATGTTTGAGCCTGGGTTCTCCCAAGGTTTTTTTTCTCCATCCAATCTGATGGAGTTTTGGTTCCTTGCCACTGTTGTCTTGCTTTGGCTTGCTCAGTTGGGGATATTTAATATTTAATATTTAACAATATTATTGATCTGTGTTGTACTACTTTCATGTTATCACTGTGAAGCTGCTTTGATACAATCTGTATTGTGAAAAGCGCTATATAAATAAATGTGACTTGACTTGACTTAAAACATACTATGCAGTAAAATATGTTTGAAAATAAAGGAATCATCACGTATGAAATGAAATAAAAGTAGATGCCAGTATTATAGTAAAAATGAATGTTAAATCAACCCATTATGCTGGGTTAATAAATAACCCAATTTGCTGAAAAAAAAATTAACCCAACGTGTGTTCTGTCCTATATTTACCCAGCCCTTGGGTTGTTTTTAACCCAGTCCAACACTCCCCATTCAAAAACAATCGAACAATTCTCCTAAAACCCAGGCTAGCAGACTCCTCACCTTCTGAAAGAGGTTTTGAAGACATTCGAGAGAATAGCCGGCGTTACTGGCATCGTCTTTCTTACACTTCCACTTCAACTGAGGACAGGAGGAAAAAACACCCAAAATTAGCATCAAAGCAACACTTTCTTTAAAAATTACATAAAAGTAACATTCTCAAGTGAATTGTGACGTTATTTGGAATTAAACACATTTTACCCGTTCAGTTCTCATTACTGTAACATGAAAAAACCTTGAATGATGTAGCAAATAAATAATGATGCATTATTTCAAACTGAACATTTAATTTTATGCTGATTGTAAAATGCCTAGAAACATGCATTACAGTCATTAAAAATAAATAATATGGCACTGAAAATGCTTAATTTACTAGATGAAGAAAGACATTAAAATATTACAGTTTAAAATGCTTCATTTACTATATGAAGAAATATATTAAATAAATTACAGTTTAAAAGTCTCTTCAGCTCACCAAATCTGCATTTATTTGAAAAAAAAAAAAAAAAGAGTAAAATTGTGAAATATTATTGTAATGTACATCATCTGTTTTCTATATGAATATATATAGTAAAGTGTAATTTATTCCTGTGATCAAATCAATCATTACTCCAGTCTTCAGTGTCACATGATCCTTCAGAAATCACTCTAATGTGAGGATCTGATGCTCAAGAAACATTTATGATTATTATCAGTGTTTAAAAAATATTTGTGGAATTTATGATGCAATTTTTTCAGGATTTACAAGCTTTAATCACAAGAATAAACTTCACTAAAATATAGTCACATATTTAATATTTCACTACATTTTACAATAAATCAAGCCTTGGTGAACAGAAGAGATTCCTTAAAAAAAAAAAAAAACTTCCCAACCTCAAACATAAAATAACAGTATATTTAATTTTGGGTAAGATTCACCCAAAAAGTGTCTCTTTACACCTCATATTCAGTACTGATTTTATTTTTCAGTGAAACCATGTGCTCACAATGTTCCAATCACATCAGAACTGGAATAATATTAAACAATATCAGTCATCTGTGTAACAGAGAAACCGAACACGAGCACCGGTGGAAGAATCTGCTTTAATTAATGGAGCACTATTGAAAAAGCAAGACTCATTGGTTTTAAAGGGCCTGAACTCGTTTAATCACACGGCTCCTCTCAGAGAGTCAAACCCAATCAGTTTTAAAGAGGAATATACGTGCAGGAATACGTCTGACTCTGGTGATCTATAAGAGAAAACGATTTCGAAGCCAAACCTCACGTAATGCATCAGCCGAAGTTTCTTCTAATTCAACTCTAGAGTTTATTTTTCCTGATAGAGCACACAAACATGAAGCGAAATCACCGGAGGATGGGATGTTTGGATAAGTGCCGAACACAATAATGAGATTAAACACATAAACACATTAGCTAACGTCCCCCTTCGTCATTTAATAAAGAAAACTGAACGGTGTCCAAAGGAAATACAGTCCTGTTTGTTTTACATAGTTATATATTCTCCAGATGACACAACGACGAGAACAGACATGAGTATTAATGAGAATTATGGGTCATCGAGTTCGAGTGATGTCCATCAGTTTGAGGGACACATCTCATCTGTATTCTAAAGGTCATTGGGTCACCGTCTACTAGTACACACATGATGTACGAGTCCAGGGTTTCTCAAAAAAGGGTGCACAAACCCCTGGTGGTTGGTGAGTGAACTGGTAGCGAACAATTAATTAAATCATAAAAATGTAAATAATAAAAAAAAAATACATTATTTAAAAAAAATACAAATAAATAAAACATTTAAAATAAAACAATTAATACTAATTAAAAAAATCTTATATAAATAAAAATGAATAAATAAAAGAAAATGTACAAGCGTGTCTTATAATAACTGGGCAATGATTAATCGCGATTAATCGCATCCAAAATAAAAGTTTGTGTTTACATAATATACAGTATGTGTGTGCAGTGTGTATAATTATTTTTAATATATATAAATACACACACATGCATGTATATATTTAAGAAATATTTGCATTTATAAATATTTACATAATTAATATTATATATAAATATAAATATTTGATATATTAACAACACATTTTTCTTAAATATATGCATGTGTGTATTTATATATACAAAATAATATAAAATAAGACCTGTAGTTCATCTTAAATTTCATATAGTTGATTTAGTGATATAGCTTAATTTACTGCCGTTATAATGCCACTAAACTTCAAGATATCAGGGTAAAAATGCCCCTGTATGAGTTTTTGTTTCATATTAATATCATTTGATATAATTACACCAATATACGAGTCAAGATGCAATATCACAGTGCTGTTTCTGTCCCGAATCACACGAGTGCAAATGTGATATTGATGTTTTACACCAGTTCAATAAATAAGAAGTTAATATTCTGTTATATTTTAAACACAATATTGTCTGTTTTTGCTAAATTTTTCCAAAGTGATAATATTAAATTAAAGTGTTAAAGTGATTAAATGATATATAATGTGCATCTCTGAGCAACACACAGCAGTGTTTCGTCTCTGGATGAATCCTCGTTTTGAGCGAATCAATCGGGTGAACCAATGATTCAATGACTCGTTCATAAAGAGAGCCATTTACTCACTCCTGAATGATTCAGCCATTTGACAAAATCGAATGAACCAATGATTCAATGACTCGTTCATAAAGAGAGCCATTTACTCACTCCTGAATGATTTGGCCATTTGAACAAATCGAATGAACTAATGATTCAATGACTTGCTTATTAAAATGTTTACAGTTTTAGTTTCTTACTTAGGGTATCATTTCATAAAAAAAATAAATAATAATTAATTTCATATTTTGGGGATTGTTTGCCCAAAAATGAAAACTATGTTTATTTACATTTACTCACCTTCATGTTGTTTCAGACTTTCTTTCTTTTGCGGAACATAAAAGAAGATATTCTGAGGAATGAATCTTGGTAACTAACCTGATTTGATCTGTAAATATATAAATATCAAGCTTAAAGGTTTATGTTGAATCAAATAAAATCTTTCCTGTAGTGTCTATTTGATGCTTTAACTTTAAAAGATCTTTTGGGGCTAATTTCTTTTTTCTTTGCCAAAATTGATGTGCGATTAATTCATCAGAATATAATAATTTGATAAAAATTGCAATTGCTTGACAGCCCAAACTGTGACCCAGTGTTTTTATTGCATTTTTACACATTTGCTCTAGTGTTAATCGTAAAGCACAAAGGCAGAACTATCAAATTCTTCTTTAATTTATGAATTAGTTTATTTTTCTTGTGCATGAAAAGCATAAGTCTATCACTTGAATGCACCAACAGTACCTTCAGTTTAGGAGTCACATGTTTGCTGCCCTGGTGTCCTGTTGAAGAGTCTGTGAAGAACAAAAACAAAGGAAATACGAGTTAAATATGAGCTCTCATTCAATCATCTATCAAACAGACACATTCACAGGCTCCCGTCCGGCTTTAAAGCACCTGAGGGACGCCTCCTTCCCTCCGAGAGCCTCGCTAGCGTGCAAACGCTGCGCAGACATCACACAAACACACACACACAATCGCATCTTCCTCAGACTGTGCGCCTGCGTTTCATCACCACTTTCATTGACCCTCAGTGTCTCCTATCCACAGTGATTTACCCATCAGCACCTACTTACTGTACATGTTCATGTGCAGAACAGATGAATATCCATGTCCTAATATTATAGAGACATTAAAGTCCCCCTGTGGTGAAAATTCTGAATATAATGTTGTTTATATGTGGTGTTTTTAAGACAAACCATGTGAAAATTCATCTGTCAAAACCATTGCGGAGTATTTTCTCCTTTTTGAAATCGCTGGTGTTTCTGACATCACAAACGACCTTGTAGACTTTAGACTTTCACCCAAAAAACATAATTTTGTCATCATTTACTATCTCTCATTCAATTGGAATTGAATAACTTAACTTAAAATTTTAACATAAACAGGTAAAAAAGAAGAAAAACATGTGTTTTCAGTGCAATGTAAGTGTCTTAGGACAGCATTAATGTGTGTTTAAGCACCTGTGTGTGTGTTTGTCTCTCTCTGGATCTGCTCTCGTATGAGTCTCTGCTGCTCCTGTAGTTCTCGTGAACCCTCCTCCCTCAGACGGGCGATCTATAACAGACGAACACGCAAGCACACACACATTCCTAGAATTAACAAAACAATACTCCTGGAGCGACTGACCTACAGTAACCCGTCACTCAGGCTCCACATGTCAAACACTGACACCTATTGGCTGTTCACTAATCAAACCAATCAAACCACTGACATCTGCGTGTTGTTTCAGGACAGAAGGGTATGGAAGCTTATTTCTGCCATGGAAAAAAAAAGATATATAAATTTTGAGAAATAAAGTCAGAATTGTGAGATTTAAACTCAGAATTGAGTGGAAAAAATGTCTGAATTGCGATATTTGAACAGAATGGAGGGGAAAAAAGTCAGAATTGTGAGAAAAAAGTTGGAATTGTGAGAAAAAAAGTCAGAATTGCCAGAAAAAAGTCAGAAATTGTAAGAAAAAAAAGTCAGAAATTGTGAGAAAAATTTAGAATTGCCAGAAAAAAAGTCAGAAATTGTAAGAAAAAAGTTAGAATTGCCAGAAAACAGTCTGAAATTGTAAGAAAAAAGTTAGAATTGCCAGAAAAAAAGTCATAATTGTAAGAAAAAAGTCAGAAATTGTAAGAAAAAAAGTCAGAAATTGTGAGAAAAAAGTTAGAATTGCCAGAAAACAGTATAAAGTTGTAAGAAAAGTCAGAATTGCCAGAAAAAAAGTCAGAAATTGTAAGAAAAAAGTTAGAATTACAAGAAAAAAGTCATAATTGTGAGAAAAAAGTCAGAAATTGTAAGAAAAAAAGTTAGAATTGCCAGAAAACAGTCTGAAATTGTAAGAAAAAAGTTAGAATTGCCAGAAAAAGTCATAATTGTAAGAAAAAAAGTCAGAAATTGTAAGAAAAAAGTTAGAATTACAAGAAAAAAGTCATAATTGTGAGAAAAAAGTCTGAAATTGTAAGAAAAAAGTTAGAATTGCCAGAAAAAGTCATAATTGTAAGAAAAAAAGTCAGAAATTGTAAGAAAAAAAGTCAGAAATTGTGAGAAAAAAGTTAGAATTGCCAGAAAACAGTCTGAAATTGTAAGAAAAAAGTCAGAATTGCCAGAAAAAAAGTGAGAAATTGTAAGAAAAAATTTAGAATTGCCAGAAAAAAGTCATAATTGTGAGAAAAAAAGTCAGAAATTGTAAGAAAAAGTCTGAAATTGTGAGAAAAAAGATAGAATTCTGTGGAAAAAGTCAAAATTTGTTTAATAACTGATGAGATTTAAACTCACAATTGTAAGGAAAAAGTCAGAAATTGTAAGAAAAAAGTCAGAATTGCCAGAAAAAAAGTCAGAAATTGTAAGAAAAAAGTTAGAATTACAAGAAAAAAAGTCATAATTGTAAGAAAAAAGTCCGAAATTGTGAGAAAAAAAGTTAGAATTGCCAGAAAACAGTCTGAAATTGTAAGAAAAAAGTCAGAATTGCCAGAAAAAAAGTCAGAAATTGTGAGAAAAAAGTTAGAATTATCAGAAAAAAGTCATAATTGTGAGAAAAAAGTCAGAAATTGTAAAAAAAAAAAAAAGGTCTGAAATTGTGAGAAAAAAGTTAGAATTCTGTGGAAAAAGTCAGAATTTGTTTAATAACTTATGAGATTTAAACTCACAATTGTAAGGAAAAAGTCAGAAATTGTGAGAAAAAAAAGTCAGAATTGCAAGATTTAAACTCAGAAAAAAAAATCAGAATTGACAATCAAAACGCCCTGCGAAGGGTCAATTGAGAGAAAAATATCAGAATTTCGATAAAAAAGTCAGAATTGTGAGGAAAAAGTTGCAATTACAAAGGAATGGTGGCGGAAACGAGCTCCCATAGACAGGTGAGGCGTTATCGTTTGAACGTGATTTCAGATAATAGACAGAAATCTATAAACCCTAAATGCAATACAAGTCGTTCTGTATAGAAGCGTCTGCAAATGCATGAATGTAAATGTAGATATTAGTGTTTCCTTGGTTACTAGACATCTCTAGCAGAACAATGCAACCAAAACGACTACTAAATAAAGTCATTTGTTGAGTTGACACACACACATCCAGTCCTCAAGCCAAGCTCTTACCTCCTCTTCTAATGTGCGTGTGATTTTAACCTCTTCTGTTTTCAGAGTGTCTGCCTGCCGTTCACGTGCCTCCAAATCTACAAAACACAAACACACACGTCACTCAGCATTACACTGATAACCTGAGCAATAGAGGAGAGAGAGTGAGGACTAGCTAACCCAGTTTAATCTTCTTCCTCTTGTCATCGAGCTTTCGGTTTCTCTCCTCGGCCTGTTTCTTAGCAGTGCGGATCTTGTCGTACGCAGCCTGAGAGAAAGACAAACCAATGAATAAGATCAGACGGCCTCAAGATGCATCAGATAACACAAACCCAGCATTAAAACAAGCTGACAATCAAGATGTTTATTATCAAAATTATTTGGGGGATTCCTAGACGTTAGACCTGGAGAAGTCATGGAAATTAATCAAATCTTATAATGCCATATAAGTGCTTTTATACTGTAATTTTATATTTTCCAAAGCCTAAAAAAAAAGAAATGAAAAGAAATGTATAATTGCAAAAATGTACTTTTTACATCCTTATATAAATAAATGTACATAAAAATAAAAAAACAATTTACATATAAATAAATATATATATTAACACATAATGAATACACATTTTTCTAGTTATGCCAGTCTCTAAAATATTTTATCGGGTAGAAATTGTGAGTAAAAGATATTTTTTTTAAATCCTTATCCAGTAAATCATGAAATACTGAAAGTGTCGTAAATTCATTGGTTAAAAAGAAAGGAAACCATAAAGAACATCAAGTTCTCAAAGTCCCGTGTGGTGTAAATCAAGTGTTTTAATGTTGTTTATATGGGTTTTTAATCTGCTTTAACACACACCATGTGTAAGTTGATAAGTGGACAGCATTGCTGAGTATTTCCTCCTTAAAACTGCAGTGAAACAAAGACAGTCTCAAAAACACGCTTTCTGACATCACAAACCACCTTGTAACCAATCAGATCAACGTGTGATCGCGAGTGAGTGGAGGCGGGGCTCATTTGCATATTCATAGAACCACGAATACTAAATGAGGCGAGGGTGTCGAGTTACATTCAAGATATTTTAAGGCACGAAGACATTTTATTCAAGGAAAAAAAAATTAAATATGACATTTTGGTGATTAAATATGAGTTTGAGAGATACAATTATAGACTACAGACGGACTTTAATAAAACTTATTTCGATTTTAATTATTTGAGATAAAATCAGTGCAGTTTGGATTACAGCGGAGGAGACCGTGAGCCGAGGAGTCGGAAACACACTGATCTAACGTGACTGTAGAGAGATAACGCATATAGAGAGATGTGGTGCTCACCTTGGCGGCGGCGTCTGTCAACACTTCCAGAGCCTGAGACAACTGGTGGAAGAGCTCCGCTGCACAACAGAGGAAAACACATCATTCAGAGCTACTCAAACACAACTAAACATCCGTGAAGAACCGGTGAAATTGATGCTTTCACACAGGATAGTTCCTGAAACTCAACAGCAGACATTTACTATCACCAACACCAGGAATGAAAGGGATAGTTCACCCTAAAAGTGTAAACTCTGTCAGTAATGATGACTCTTCCTCATGTTGTTCAACCCCGTCAGACTTTATCATCTTCAGGACACAAATTAAGATATTTGATTAAATCTGAGAGCTGGATCACTCCGTCATCGGCTTCTAAGGGATTGAAACGTTATTAAAGACATCGTTAAAGTAGTCCGAGTGACTGCAGCGGCTCAATCTAAAGTTTACCATGTGACGAGAATATTTGAGCTCAAGCGATGTGCAAAAAACCAACATAAATAACGACTTTATTCAGCACTTTATGTCCTTCTCTGTGGGCCTCGAGTGAGTGAGTGTAACAGCGCAGTGCTAGCTAGACAATTAAAAAATGTTTATTTATTTATTTTTTTAGGATCTTCCATAAAATTACAAAAATCTACATGTAAAAATATAAATAGCAAAACAAATTGTACATCTTCACTCCATATCCTCCTTTCCACCACGATAATATGAATGTACACACACACACACACACACACACACACACACACACACACACACACACACACAAATACACACACTCACACAGACAGACAGACAGACAGACAGACAAACACACACTCACGGACAGACAAACACACACTCACACCCAGACAAACACACACACACACACACACACACACACACAAATACACACACTCACACAGACAGACAGACAGACAGACAGACAAACACACACTCACGGACAGACAAACACACACTCACACCCAGACAAACACACACACACACACACACACACACACACACACAAATACACACACTCACACAGACAGACAGACAGACAGACAGACAAACACACACTCACGGACAGACAAACACACACTCACACCCAGACAAACACACACACACACACACACACACACACACACACACACAGACACACACTCACACGCAGACAAACACACACACACACACACACACACACACACACACACACACACACACACACACTCACACCCAGACAAACACACACACACACACACTCACACCCAGACAAACACACACACTCACACACAGACACACACACACACAGACAAACACACACTCACAGACAGACAAACACACACTCACGGACAGACAAACACACACTCACACCCAGACAAACACACACACACACACACACACACTCACACACAGACACACACTCACACGCAGACAAACACACACACACACACACACACTCACACCCAGACAAACACACACACACACACTCACACCCAGACAAACACACACACTCACACACAGACACACACACACACAGACAAACACACACTCACACAGACAAACACACTCACACACAGACACACACTCACACCCAGACAAACACACACACTCACACACAGACACACACACACACACACACACACACACACAGACAAACACACACTCACAGACAGACAAACACACACACACACACACACACAGAGACAAACACACTCACACACAGACACACACTCACACCCAGACAAACACACACACTCACACACAGACAAACACACTCACACACAGACACACACTCACAGACAGACAAACACACACACACACTCACACAGACAAACACACTCACACACAGACACACACTCACAGACAGACAAACACACACACACACTCACACAGACAAACACACTCACACACAGACACACACTCACACCCAGACAAACACACACACTCACACACAGACAAACACACTCACACACAGACACACACACACACACACACACATACAGACACACACACTCACACACACACACATAGACACATAGACAGACAAACACACACTCACACACAGACAGACAAACAGACAGACACACACACACAATCACACACACACACACACACAGACACACACACACACACACACACACACACACACATACAGACACACACACTCACACACACACACACACACATAGACACATAGACAGACAAACACACACTCACACCCTGACAGACAGACACACACACACACACACACACACACACACACACACACGCACACACAATCACACAGACACACACACAGACACACACACACACACACACACACACACAGAGAGCAGGTTTATAGCTGAAGCCCGACTCTAACGAACAGGTTTCCTGCATTAAAGCGTGTGCCGGCGCTCTCACGAAAGCTGTTCCCGCTAATGATCCCCTCCTGCGCCCCTGCATGCGCACGCGGGGGTCCTGCTAACCCACACGAGGGGCCTCCGAGCAATCAGGGGCCCTGCAGTCCTGCTCCGCACTAACAAGCGCCTGCGGCTCAAGTTACCCCGATACCTGCGTGATTACCGTCGCACGCAAGCGGGTTCGAATGCCCCGTGAACTCTGCTTCACCCCGACACACACACACACACACGCGACTCGGGGGAAAGCAGAGCTGGACCCGTCATGCTTCAGTCTCACAGTTTTGACTGGATCAGGAATTGTGGAGAAAAAAAGGCCGATTTAAACGCGCCATCTTCTTCTCCAAGGTGCTGCTGCTTCTGGGGTTTGTTTCTGGAGGATTTTCCAGCAGTGATTATGTTCTGAGTCTATAAGAGAATCCACATGCCATCGCTCACCGAGACGTCCATGCTGCTCTTTTTATAAATCTGCTTTAACCACCATATCTGATCTTAAAATGGCTTTATGCATGAGCTCTCATCACAACGTCCCCAAAATCTATCAAAGTCATACACTCTTAGAAGAAAAGGTTCTATATAGAACTTTAAAAGGTTCTATCAGCGCTACGTATTTGGAACCCCTAAAAGGTTCTATACACTCTTAAAAAAAGGGTTCCTCTGGGTTCTATATAGACCATTTCACAAGATGTAAACAACACTGGTCCAGAAGCACTTCCTGTTTCAGTTTGTAACTATTTTCTTTATTTCACATGTAAAGAAAACATCTTAAAGATGTTTGTTTAACTTTTTGATTCAGTTTTAAATGTTCTGTTGGTTGTATTTTATCCCAGCTTTTTCATGTAGTGTTAAAAAACTGAAACAGGAAGTGCTTCTGGACCAGTGTTGTTTACATCTTGTGAAATGGTCTATAGAACCCTGGGGTTCCATACTTGGCCAATAGAACCTTTTACCAAAAAAATGGTTCTTTATAGAACCATTTTGGAGTTCCATATATGAAGCGGGGGATGGAACCATTTCTGGTTCTAAATAGAACCATTTCTTCTAAGACTAATATTTTGCATAAAGAAAACAATGTGTTTATTATTGTAACGAATGGACAGATTTTAAATACGTGTCATTTTCATTTATTAAAGATGATTCTAATTAATGCAATTCAAGTGGTGAAAATCAAGCATTTAATGTTGTTTATATGTTTTTTGAGTGAGTGGAGGCGGGCTCATTTGCATATTCAAGAGGCAAGGGTGTCGAGTTACATTCAATATATTTTAAGGCGTGAAGAAATTTGTTTTAAGGAAATAAAAACGCTTAAATATGTAATTTTGATTTAAGGGATATAATTATGGACTACACTACAGGGGGACTTTAAATTATTAAAATGTATTTATTTATTTTTTAATTATTGTGTGCTTAAAATACTATTATGACCTACATATAGGCCTACATAAAGTAAATGCATCTGTTTTGCATAACAGTAAATGAGAATTTATGGATAAAGACATTTAATTGCCATGAAGATAATGTAATGATAGGTGGGGAAAAAAACAACAACATTTTCTTATTATATACTATAATTTCTGATTTATTTTTTATTTTGAAATATGATCAGGCCTGTTCTTGACAGGTTTTCGTGAGCCCAAATTTAGTGCCCAGTTATAGTGATTAACTATAATGATTAACTATTTAGTGGCCAGTTATAGTGATAAACTGCCAGAAAGTCACAGGAGTTTCTCTTAAAGAGCATAAGTTAGAAAACAGAATTGCTCTTGCTCTTCTGAAACAAGCATATCATAAACTGAGTATAATAATACTCTGATATTCACAACATTTACTGAAACTACGCTGCAAACTGGTAATGGTAATGAGATGACATCATAGTCACTAGCTCATTAACATATATTTACATATCAACACCTATTACCAGAGACTATTTATTTATTTATATGTTTAAAGACAGACTAAAACATTCGTGTTTTATTAATTACATCTCTCCTAAAACATCAATTTAAATAAATATAAAAAGAAAGGAATGCATAAATAAATAAATACATAATTTTAAAAAAAGAATAAAAATAAAGTAAAAAATGTAATACAGAAAATAGATCATATAAGAGAAAGAAATATAGGAATAAATACAAAAACAAAAAAAAAAGTTGAAATAAATGTGGGAATATTTAAATATGAAAAAAAACATGAAATAAACATAAAAAGAAATAAAAAGAAATAATAATAATTAATAAAATATATTAAATAAAATTAATTTAATTAAACAAGTTTTTTGTTTTATCAAGTCATATATTCATAATAATTTATATATATATATATATATATATATATATATATATATATACACACACACACACACACACACACACACAGTACATGTATAAAATATATACACACACACAGTTATTTATTTATGTATTTGTATTTCTGCAGGTTTCCTCACATGGATTGGTGGAAACACTCACCGGCTTTGGGATTGTCTGGGTTTTTATCCGGATGGCAGGACAACGCTTTCTGTCTGTACGCTTTCTTGATCTGTAACACACAGTTCTGTGTTAAAATCACCATGTTCATCTGTGCATTTAATATATTACTGATCACATTCTCTGTTCTTTCTGGTGCAGTTGTTTCACACACACACACACACACAGTCATTATACCAAATGTTTTGCATAACTCCAGACAAAGGGACACGGAGCTCCAGTTTCCTGGAAGGCATAAAGCATGTTTTATAACAATAGACTGCGGTCACATCACATCACTCGAGTCTCTAAAACACATCACTGTCAAACTGCACACGCGCACATGTGGAACACACACTGCACCACAACAAGAGCCACTTCAGCCAGCGCATCTCAAACATGACACACACACACACACACTTGAATATGTGTGCATTCACAGCTCTGTCTGCATGCCACAAACTCCCAGGAGTCTTTGGGAATGTGAACCGCACGTCTCATTGGTCCCGTTGGCCGAGTTCATGACAACTGACACACACTGAAACTCACTGATGCCCAAATCCACACACGAGTGTGAGTGTGTGTGTGTGTGTGTGTGTGTGTGTGTGTGTGTGTGTGTGTGTGTGTGTGTGTGTGTGTGTGTGTGTGTGTGTGTGTGTGTGTGTGTGTGTGTGCCTGATCTCTAAACATACATTACCAGTCAAAAGTTTTGGATCGGTAAATGTTTTTTACTTTTTTTAAAGAAGTCTCTTCTGCTCAACAAAGCTGCATTTATTTGATTAAAAAAAACTGTAATATTGTGAAATATTATTATAAGGTAAATCATCAGTTTTCTATAGTAAAGTATAATTTATTCCTGTGATCAAATCAATAATTTCAATCCTTCAGAAATCACTCTAATATGAGGATCTGATGATCAACAAACATTTATGATTATTATTGTCATTTATTTTATGAAAATACAGCTTTGATCACAGGAATAAATTACACTTAAATATAGTTTCTTTCGGCATCAACAGCCTCGACTGGTGTCCGTGTGTGTGACTGCAGCGCCACCTGCTGACCAGCACACACACACACACACACACACACACACACACACACACAACCGGCCCCTTAAAACACACACACACACACACACACTCCAAACAACCTCACTTTGGGCAATATTATACATCACATCACTTCTGTCCTGCCTTCAATATCTGTGTCTTCTTATTGAAATCAACCATTAAAACAGGCGATATGATTCTATAATGTCTAAAACTATTTTTACGATGCTTATATAAAATAATCAAAAGTATATCATTATAAACTTGTTATAGACGCAAAATAAAATACTAAACATTACCAAGAAGAAAAATCATATATTGAACATGACCTAAACTACATAAATGTGTCATTTGATATGTAAACACTTCAGTTTCATGTACTCATACACTCTGGACACCAAACACACTCCCTCTATAATCTCCACCAGTGATAAGAGGCGATACTGTTATACAGTTGTTTGGTTGTTATTGTATATATTTTCATTCATCATAATTAATATCTGATTTATTTATTGATGTGTGCAGCGATGCTAATTAATGAGCACAGCTCTCAGACTAACGCACCTGTTTCTCTGTTGCTGTCGATTCAATACCCAATAACGCGTAAAGATCCATCTCTAAAAGCTCCTTTGTTGACGTCATGATTTAATTTGACAAAATAAAACAATAAACGCGTAAAAATAATATCCTTGAGCTCCTCAGCGGTAGTTTGAAGACTTCTTCTGTGTGACTCGGAGTGTGTCTGTGAGAGCAGCGCAGCGCCCCCTGCAGCGCGGGAGGAACGAGTGCGGGCGAAGCTCGTTTACGTGGATTTTGTTTTAATACTTAATAAATATGTGCTTATATGTAATATAAAATGTACTTATAATGCAAAATAATTGAGAAGCACATAGTTTCATGCACAGTATCAAACTGTCTATAATGACAGAAGCATTAAAAAAATACATATGTTATTCCCGACAGTATTGGGTTAAATCAGACAACATACAGGTGAAGAAGACATGCGGCATTAAAATTAGATGCATGGGTTTCATTCATTCTTTAAGTCATTAAAAAATTATGTAATGGCAGTCACATACAAATAATAAACATGACAATAATCCAGCATAGTGTCCAAATATATTTTCTTGATTGAATAGCATACTGTTGCTGTCCTGCATGTGTCAGCTGACTCAGCCTAGCTCGTGCTCCATCAGCTTTTCTCAGATATGCGTGACGCTCACAGAGATTTACTAATAAAATAAATATGACATGTCTTGGCCTTATCATACATAATTCACCTCAAAACCAAACAATTTCTTATATTTATATATTGTATTTTGCATTATATGTATATATATATATATATACATACAATTATATAAAATTAAATGAAATAAAAATAATAAACTTCTTATTTAAAAAATGCATGAATATATAGCATATATATATATATATATATATATATATATATATATATATATATATATATATATATTCATGCATTTTTTAAATAAGAAGTTTATATATTATATTTTTATTTCATTTAATTTTATATAATTGTATGTATAGATGACAATTAAAAAAATAAGTTTATTCGTGTGTGTAATTATTTATTTTTATTTTTATGTGAAATATTTATATATAGCCTACATAGCAAAAAATTTAAATAACATTTAATTCAATCAAACTTTAGAGTTTTAGATCAGGAGTAGAGGAGATAAAAATAGAGGATAATTATAG
Source organism: Pimephales promelas (assembly GCF_988280905.1). NCBI lineage: Eukaryota > Metazoa > Chordata > Actinopteri > Cypriniformes > Leuciscidae > Pimephales > Pimephales promelas. The sequence goes on along the minus strand of NC_142783.1, from coordinate 34,830,081 downwards.
TGTTGTTTAAAGGTCTGCTGCATACTTCTTCAATCTTCAGTAACCAGCTTGTTTCCGTAATAATTATAATTTAAATATAACTTTTTTTGCCTCACAATCCTGAGTTTTTTCCCCCAAAATTGTGAGTTTAAATACTGAAACACGACGATTATAAATTGCTTTGAATTCTGTTGTTGGCTAGTAGGAAAGCAATAACCAGAAGATGGCCAAGTGATTTGATGCCTGAAGAATGTGGATGTAATGCTAGCATTTATAATATGGAAAAGCTAACTGCGTCCATAATATTGGAAGTCGATAAATTTAACAATATCTGGAAAGGATGGCTTGAATATATTAAGCAACATAGAACGGATTTTGTTCGAGACGTGGTAAGGTCTGAATGTTTATGAATAGGCTACCTCTTAAATGAAGATGAAGAAAGCAAATTTACTATGCTGCAAGGATTGTCACATGTGAATAATACATACCATACCCCGGCTCCAAGCTACAATATTATTGTATTTTTTGTTGGTGTTTTTTTTTTCTTTGGTTTGTGTTTCAAAAATGAATGTCTTATCATTAAGAGATTTCAAGGTTTTTCTGTAAAATTTCTGTTTCTCTGTAAAATTTCAGTTTTTCTGTAAAATACTGTGAAAAAAACAACAATAAAATATAAATAGAAAAAAAATACTGAAACACAGACTTTTTTTGCAATTACGATGTTATCTCAAAATTTCGCCTTTTTCCACAGTTGTGAGTTTATTTAGCGTAATTTTGACTTTTTCTGCAATTGCAAGTCTTTATCTCAATTCTGACTTTATTTCGCAATTGCAAATTTTTATCTCGCAATTCTGACTTTTTCTGCAATTGCAAGTTTATATCTCACAATTCTGACCTTTTCCGCAATTGCAAGTCTTAATCTCGCAATTCTGACTTTTTTTCTTACAATTGTGAGTTTATATCTCGCAATTATGATTTTTTTCCGCAATTGCAAGTTTAGGCTATATCTCACAATATAGCTAGATTTTTTCTCTTACAATTGTGAATTAATATCTTTTTTCTCACAATCCTGGCATTATCTCTAAATTACAAGTTTGTGACTTTATAATAGGCAATTGCAAGTTCTAAAGTCCAATTTTGAGGAAAAAAAGACAACAATTGTAAGTTTGTATCAAACAATTCTAACTTTTTAACACATAATTCTGAGATAAATAGAAAAGGTCAGAATTGTGTGCAAAAAAAAAAAAATTTTTTATTCAGTGGCTGACACAAGATTCCACAGCGCACTGATACACTGTGCAGTGTGTACTCTTTAGTATGCAGTGCTCCAGTATCCCATTGCGAGTTAAGCCACGCCCCGCTAGTCTCGGGGGGCGTGGCCAGCACATGTGTCAGACGCAGCACAGCAAGAGTGAGTCAATTCAACCATCTCACTCTCATCCACCCAGAATGTTTCAAACTCTCAGGAGAAACACCCGCATGTGTGTCCTTCTCCTCACATCAGTGCTCCTCTGCATCACCCCATAAAGGACATTTACTGAATCAGGTAGGACAAGTCCATATTTCACCTCTTTATGATTGCTTTTGACCATGCAAACACATCAGAGTACAGAATTCGTTTCAATAATCTGCGATATTACTTTAGTAGAGTCCTAAATCTGTGTTATGCATCATGCATATGGCGACGGGAGGAGGAATCGCCATGTTTGTGAGATGAAGACTCGGTGTCGGTGGCTTGTGTTGTTGAGATTCATCTACTGAACATCTGAGCACGGATACAATCACAGTTGCGTTTATATGAAGCCAAGCAGCTGAAGTCATGTGTCATGAACGTGTTTGTGTGTGTCGTTTGTGTCATGAACATGTTCGTGTGTGTTGTTTGTATCACTCTGAGGGTTAACAGTTTGTTTTCATCGAAGAAAAGTTACAGTGTCTGCTCTGTAAAGATGGTTTTCACAGAACTGCCATCGTGGCAGTCATTCGCATTTCGCAGCCTTGAGTGTTCTTGTCCCAGTCTGGGATTGACTGGACTTGACTGTGTGGGTGTAATGCATCAGCATCAGTGTGGGAGGTGTGTGTGAAGATCAGATGTGTAGGAGAGGCTTCTGAAGAGCCTCAATCCTCTCACTTCTCCCTGTTGAACGGGAGAAAAGTCTTAAGGGTTTGGCGATACAAATGTGGTATCGATCCATCCGATTAGCAGATCGCCGATACCGATACTTCTTACTTTTAAAATAATGTACTTTCCTGAAGGGGAAAGCAGTGTCATGATTTTTTAAGTGAAAGCATTAATGTTAATATGCTAAATCTGAATTTATTTTCATGACCATAAAATATTTTGTGATTTGTTGACGCAATTAGTTAAACTCTTAAAACATGTTTTTTTTTTGTTTTTGGTAAAACTCAACATTTTTACCCCCAAATTTTTTGGGTAAAAATTAACAACAATCTCAAACAAAATCTCAGCAAAAAAGATTCCTAATGGGCATTTTTTTTTTTTTGGCAGAAATTCAATAGAAGAACCATTTTTGGTTCCTCAAAGAACCTTTCAGTGATTAAGAACCATTTTTTTTCATAGTATATTAGTCTTATATGATATGGACTAAATCTGTACTTTTCACACATTATTCGCACATTATAAGTTTGTCACAAACACACGTGATTGTATTGGAAAGGTTCTTCATTGTAGGTTTGAACCTACACTTTAGGTTCTTCATTGAATCATACATGCCAATAAAGAGCCTTTATGTTTCAGCATAATTGTAGTATTTTGTCAGTCGCTGGTCATTTGTTGTAGTTCTGACCATAACTATTGATTTCAAGTGTCTGCAAAGGCAAATATGGGCATACAGGTGAAACTCAAAAAATGAGAATATGGTGCAAAGTTAATTTATTTTAGTAATTCAACTTAAAAGTTGAAACTAATATATTATATAGACTCATTACATGCAAAGTGAGATATTTCAAGCCTTTATTTTAGGGCTGTGCAAACATTAATTGCGATTAATCGCATCCAAAATAAAAGTCTGTGTTTACATAATATACTTGTGTGTGCTGTATATATAAATACCTATGCATGCATGTATACATTTAAGAATTATTTGCGCTTACATTCTGTATATATATATATATATATATATAGAAAATACATAATTCTACATTTAATACATAAATACATTTTCTTAAATATATACATGCTTGTGTGTGTATTTATATATACAAAATAATTATATACAGCACACAAAAATATATTATGTAAACACAGACTTTTATTTTGGATGCGATTAATCGCAATTAATTTTTGCACAGCCCTACTTTATTTGTTAAAATGTTGATTATGAAAACTTTTCACTTTGGAGTTTTTATAAGCTGTAATTCATAATCATCAACATTATAACAAATAAAGGCTTGAAATATCTCACTTTGCATGTAATGAGTCTATATAATATATTACTTTCACCTTTTAAGTTGAATTCCTGAAATAAATGAGCTTTTGCACAATATTCTTGTTTTTCGAGTTTCACCTGTATGTGCATATATAATACGTTTATGAGGCGATGCATCAGTGTTTTTATTGTTCTGAATGATGTCTAAATCTCCTGCTGATGATGATTATGAATAATTATAAAGTGAGAGGGTGGCGAGAGTGTTTAGTTTATTGAGGTTGAACAATAGTCATCAAGCTTTGCTCTCTGCATGCTGTTATCATATTCTGGCATGATGCGTGGTGTTTTATGTAAGTGTGTGTGTATTAAATGGCTCGTTTGCAGCGTCTGACAGGAAACTGCTGCTGTTGTTCCCATTAGATTGTGTCATGTAATCGACAGCCGGGAACGCGTGAGATGAGCGAGCCGTGAAGTCTCTGCACTTATATGGCTCTCTCCACTATTGAGCAACTCGTTTCACATCATCTCACAATATTCGCAAGTTTGTCACAAACACACGTGATTGTTGTTCATATCGCCCATGACCTCTAGCTCAAGGTCAGCACAGAGAAGAAGATGCTTTAGTGTCTGCATTTCTTCAGAGAAATAACCTTCAGATGTTTATGGAGAAAATATAACAATACAGGGTTTTTGGAAAAGAAGAAACGTTTTTTTGTTGCAATATTTTCATGACGGTTTCACCTGCAAAAATAGCAAAGCAATTGGGTTTTAAAAGTTAACTTAAAATGGTAAAATTATTAGTAAAGTAATGTGGTATTTATTGTGCCATTATTTCTCTAGACAACTCCATCTCTAAATAGCTATGCAATTGGTTTTTTAAAGTTAAAATCTCACAATTCTGACTCTTTTCTCTTTTAGATTTGCACTTTTAAATCTTGTTGCTAAAGTTGTAAAGTCTAATTTTGAGGAAAAAAGACAACAATTGTGAGTTTGTATTTAACAATTCTAACTTTATAATGCACAATTCTGTAAAAAAAAAAAAAAGAAAGAAAAATGTTTTTGAGCTAAAAAAAAGCAAAAAAATACTAACCCTTTTTATTTGTTATTCAGTGGCGGAAACACGCAGTGTTAAAAAAACAACAACAATTCAATTCGTTTTTTAAAAGTTAAAATGTTAAAATGAAGTCTTAATATTAGCAATGCAATTTTATAAGGTTAAAAAGTGATTATCAAAGGAAAATAATTATGAAAATCAGTGTATTAATAATCCTGATAGTAATGACTTATATAATCTGTTTCAGCGGCATAGGTTTGATTTTGAAATTGACGGGGACATCAAAAAATAAATATATTTGAAGTTTTGAAAGAAATGATTGTTAGGGATATATCAGTGTCACTGGATATTGGTAGGACACGTCCCTCGCGTCCCTACTGAACTCTACGCCCAATGTTGTGTAGAAATATGACCTGATTTTGACTTTGAGGCTTTTGAAGACGTGTTTCTCATTGTTCTTTGAGTTTCCCTTCAAGTGAAAGCCTTTCCGTCCGGGCTGGAAGTGTGTGTGTGTGTGTGTGTGTGACCCGAGGGCTGAAGTTTTCAGGCCTGTAGAGTGACGAAGTGAAGCACATTCCAGTCTCTCTCACACACACACACACACACACACACACACACACACACACACACACACGAGAGATTCTTACAGGAATGTTTACGCAATTTGTCCACAGGCAGGGAGTGTGTGTGTGCTCAATCTCATGTGAGGGCTTTTACACAACAGTGTGTGAGGATGAGGGCCAAATAGGGGCTTTTACACAACAGTATGATTGGCAGTTCATCAGATTGTGTGTGTGATTTCTATCAGCTTCAGGGATGAGGGTGTGAGTGGGATATCGTGTACAATAATATCTCGATTGTTGTTTTTAGTGATGTGTCATTATCTGATATTATGTCTCTCTCAGAAACACACACATTCACAACGTGATGTAGTCTAGGTACAGTGTGTGATTTACTCTATTAAAACTAGAGCTGTCAAACGATTAATCGCACACAAAATAAAACAATATGGTGCAAAAGTTCGTTTATTTCAGTAATTCAGCTTAAAAGGTGAAACTAATATATTATATAAGCTCATTACATGTAAAGTGAGATATTCCAAGCCTTTAATTGTTATAATTGTGATGATTATGGCTCACAGCTTTCCACAATATTCTAATTTTGTATTAATCTGTAAGCCATAATCAGTGACATTATAACAAATTAAGGCTTGAAATATCTCAGTTTGCATGTAATGAGTCTAATATAGTAGAAATAAATGAACTTTTGCACCATATTCAATTTTTTTGAGTTTCCACTGTGTGAAGAATATCAATAAATTAGGAGGTTCATTGTAACATTTCTTAGTGTTCATTCTTCACATTCACTTTAAATCCACATTACGGGAATGTCTGGAATGTTCCTGCACTCTCAGAAAAAAAGGTACAAAAGCTGTCACTGGGGCTGTACCTTCTTAAAAGGTACACTTTTGTCCATTTTAGGTGATAATATGTCCATTTCAGGAGCTAATATGTACATTTTAGGTGCTAATATTTAGGTGCTAATATGTACATTTTAGGTGCTAATATTTACATTTTAGATCCTAATATGTACATTTTAGGTACTAATATGTACATTTTAGGTGCTAAGTACATTTTAGGTGATAATATGTCCATTTCAGGAGCTATGTCCATTTTAGGTGCTAATATGTATATTTTAGGTGCTAATATGTACATTTTAGGTGCTAATATGTTCATTTTAGGTGCTAATATGTACATTTTAGGTGCTAATATGTACATTTTAGGTGCTAATATGTTCATTTTAGGTGCTAATATGTACATTTTAGGTGCTAATATGTTCATTTTAGGTGCTAATATGTACATTTTAGGTGCTAATATGTACATTTTAGGTGCTAATATGTACATTTTAGGTGCTAATATGTACCACTAAGGTACCAATATGCAGCCTTTGGGTACAAAAGTGTACCTTTTGAAAAGTTACAGCCCCAGTGACAGCTTTTGTACCTTTTCTTCTGAGAGTGAAACACGTCTCGATCTAAACCGCTTTGAGCTGAAGTCGTGTTTTCCCTCGGCCGAACGAACTGGGCCAGAAAGAGGAAAAATGAATCCAGTGCCAAAGATGGTCTGGCACTTTAGTTTGGTTGTGGCATGACGGCTCTTTTGTCCACAGTCGATGCGCTGACGGGACAGATTCCAGCGCTGGTGTGTGTGTGTGTGTGTGTGTGTGAATCAGATATGGAGTCTGAAGTAGAGATAGGGTTGAATCAGCAGTTTAGATGGATACGGCTGGATGTGCAATAGACGTTATGTAACAAACACGAGTTTATGTTAAGAAGTCAAGGATCTTCCGAAATACTCTTGCTTTTCTTTTTTTAAAGGGATACTCCAATTTTTTTTGGAAATAGGCTAATTTTACAACTCCCCCAGAGATAAACTGTTGAGTTTTACCGTTATTGAATCCATTCAGCCGATCTCCGGTTCTGACGGTACCACTTTTAGCATAGCTTAGCATACATCATTGAAGTGGACAAGACCATTAGCATTTCTCAAAAAAGAGTTTCGATATTTTTCCTATTTAAAACTTGACTCTTCTGTAGTTCGTGAACTAAGACCTAATCAAGAAACTTTACCGCCGTGCCATGAGTGCAGCAGGCGTAAGGATATGACACAGCGCCTGAAAATAGTCCCCAGGTTGGTAACTTCCAATGTGACCGGGACTAAGTTTGTGTAGTTATGTTGATGTCATATCATTACGGCAGTGAAGTGTCTTGATTATTACGCAGGAATGAGAGTATAGCTCTTAGCCATATCAGCCGAGAAAATCGCAACTTTATATTTTCCGTCTGCTGTTTAAACAGGAAAAATGTCGAAACACTTAGGTCATTTTTTTTTTTTTTTTTTTTTTTGAGAAATGCTAATGGTCTTGTCCACTTCAATGATGTATGCTAAGCTATGCTAAAAGTGGTACCGCCAGAACCGGAGATCGGCTGAATGGATTCAATAACGGTAAAACTCAACAGTTTAACTCTGGGGGAGTTGTAAAATGAGCCTATTTAACAAAAAAAAAAGTGGAGTATCACTATCCCTTTAAGCGGCTGATTTGGAAAATTAAGTTGTTTGTTGTAGCAATCGACCAGTGTTTTTGAAAAAGTCTCTTCTGCTGAATTTATTTAAGCAAAAATACAGTAAAACAGTGAAATATTATTATAATGTAAATCATCTGTTTTCTATGTGAATATACAGTAAAGTGTAATTTATTCCTGTGATCAAATCAATCATTACTCCAGTTTTCAGGATCACATGATCCTTCACAAATCACTGATGATCAAGAACTTAAGAACTTAATTTTTTTGACGATTCTTTGAATAAAAAGTTCTAAAAAATAACAGCATTTATTTGAAATCAAATCTTTTGTAACATTAGAAAATTAAATGTCTTTATACTGTCACTTTTGATCAATTTAATGTGTCCTTTTCTATTAAAAGTCCTCCTGACCGCAAACTTCTGAACACACGTATACATAAAGATGCTCAATTAAAATGTGTTTTATTTGTCATAAAAAAAAATTAATTACCTGCCTCCACTCACTCACTCAGAGATCCTCTGGTTGACGATCACACGTTGATCTGATTGGTTACGTGTTTTTGAGACTGTGTCTTTTAAATAAATGTATGAAAAGTTTGAAGTTGCTTAACTTATTTTGGTGAGTTAAAGCAATGTAAAACGTGTCATAACTTAGGCTATTATAATTTCCAGTACATGATGAGTTTATGGGTGTTTTCCTGTAATGCTTTCAGCACATATTTAACAGATATGCTTCATAATTCTTAAGAAAGGGCTTCAATCATTACCGGTACTCTGTAAAACACTTATTGGACCAACGTGAGTCAGAAACTGGTCTGAACCTGCGTGAAGAAAGAGGAGAAAAGCTCATAATTGTGCGAGTCTGGACTGATCATCCATCGCCGTGTGGTTTTATTCTTCCTTCCTGTGCTTTAATTTCCTCTAAATATGGGCCGTTCTCCTCCATATCAGTGTCAGCGTTTCTAAACTCCTGAAACGCCTCCATTATATCTTCAGTTTCGAACACGTCACAATATTCCCCATTATAATAATTAATGCGCAGAATAAAGGGGCGGGGCCTGGTTAGTTAGTAGTGTGTTAAACTGCCAGTTATGGAAAGGGGCGGGGCATTTCCCAAACACACTCAAAGCGATCAACCAATCACAACACACTGATCCAGCCGACCAATCAGAGCACAGTGTGCTTTTCAGAAGGAGGGGCTTCATAGAGACAGGAAGTAAACAGAGCGTTACTGACAGACTGGGAAGAGAGGAGCCGCAACAATGGAGAATATGAGAGCATCAGAGGTCCTTTGTATTCATCATGCGTTTTGCTGCTTAGAAGTTGCTTTATATGTACGACCAGCACCAAATGTGGAGTAATGACTCTTTTCTAGCGTAGAATATGCTGTTTGTCAAATATTTATTTCAGTATTTTACCCCATATCGTTCGAAATCAGTTTTCATTACAATATTCATTTCATACAATAATGGGGAAGAAAATGCATTAATCCCATCTTATTTTTATTTATTTATTTATTTATTTATTTTTTTAACAAAATTCTTTGCTTTTCTGTATTCTGTGTTTTATGTTTCAACACAAATTTATCATCAAAAATCATCTAAAGAAATGAATTCATGAAACGTTAACAGTTAAATGTTTTTTTTACATTGAAATCACATGAAAAATAACAAATAATTTACAGCAAAAACATTGCATTTTTATTTTTTGTCGAAACAGTTCTACACAACAGAACTTGCATACTGTATAAATTATAACAAATGAAGAAATATCATGGTTTTATATATATTTTTTATATTATTTATTAGTATTAAATAAGGTGCTGAGCAACAGAACTTGCATATTGTTTAGGCTACATTAAAATGGATGAGAATATGTTTTATGATATTCCTTATAACAAGTTATTAAGCTATTATATTAATAATTTATTAAAACATAACATTGATTTATTAATGTGACCACCCTACATATAGTTGGGTCACATAAATATTAAATTATTTGTATATATTATTATTATTTTACCTACATAAGACTATTTCCATTTAGATGTAATATATCTTTTATGTAAATGACTTTATGAGTTTGAACTCTGAGTGGCGGTTGGAAGAGTATAGTTACCATGACGATTGCCGCCATCCTTCCTCAGACATACCGCTATTTACTGCTAAGGTTTGTTACATTCATTAAATTTACATCACACTGTAATTGTTTTAATGTCCAAATAATTTGTTTAAATTGTTTTTATTAATAATTTAAGATGCTTCTGTTCTGTCAGAGAAGTCCATTCGTGTAGGCCTAGCTGCTAGTTACCCATTTACCTGGTCTTGATTTATTAACGTTATTTACTTATTGTGATTTGATCTAAGTATCTGTGTATGTATTATTTATTTCAACATATTTATAAATACTGTCAGAGAAAGTCCGTAGACGGGCTTTTATACTGTGATTCAAAGTGTCTTAATGACTCGTCTCGGAATCGGAAGCACAATGTTTATTAACAGACAACAAAGAGCATGTTTTTAAGCAGCCCTTAACTCTAGTCTTTCTCCGTTTTTAAACTGGGCCGTTCACACAGAACACATCTTTGCGTCTAAAAACCGCTCAGGAACTGGTTAAAAACGAACGCGTCGCGAGCTGGTCTCGAGCTCGAGACGCACCCTCTATGAGACGCACACGCTACTCTCACAATGCTTGTCCCGCCTCCGGGCTTTTCTGATTGGTCCACTATTTTGAATTGACATTGATGAGCGGCAGGTTTTTTGGCCAAGTAGATTTTTTTTTTTCTCCCTTCACATTTTATTTAAATAAATCTGTTTTATTCAGACAAATTGTCAGACGCTCTGTTGAAGAAAATGGCTCTCTGTGGATCCTTGAGATTCTAGGTTTGACTGTGTCACCTGGAACCGGTCGCTGTGGAAACGGAGCTCCTTCACAAGCCTGAATTAGTTTTTATTTTTATTTATTTATTTATTTTTGTATTTTTGGGTATTTTTAATCAAATAAATGCAGCCTTGGTGGACTTATTTTAAGTCTTACCAATCCAAAACTGTTGATTGGTTGCTCAGCACCTTATTTAATTATAATAATAAATAAATGTAATGTTTTAATAAATTGTATTATTATTATTACTTTTAAATGTACGTTGTGCTACACAATATTTCCTTCATAATTTATATAGTTATAGTTGAGCTGATCTTTTATTTTGGTGGTCTGTCATGAAGAGCTTTGAGCTTCTGTGTGCGTAGATGAAAGTATTACTGTTATTGTCTGTCTAATTGTTTTCTCTGCTTTTTGTCTTCGCAGCGCCTTCCTCTCTCCTCATCTTCATCATGTCTGTGAAGTCTGACGGCGTGCAGAAGAAGTGGTTGGCTGTGAGAGGTCGCCTGGGCTCGTCTCAGGACTCGGACGGCTCTCAGGAGGCTAACCTGGAGAACGCCGAGGCCGAGCTGTGCATTCGTCTCCTGCAGGTGCCCAGCGTGGTCAACTACTCCGGCCTGAAGAAGCGTCTGGAGAAGAGTGACCAGGCCTGGATGGGTCAGTTCCTGGAGCTCTCGGGCCTGGACCTGCTTCTGGAGGCGCTGGACCGGCTGTCGGGTCGCGGATGCTCTCGGATCGCGGACGCTCTTCTGCAGCTCACGTGCGTTAGCTGTGTGAAGGCCGTCATGAACTCGTCCGCTGGGATTCACTTCATCATGGATAATGAGGGATACGTGCGCAAGCTGTCTCAGGGTATAAAGAGCCACTCTCACTGTCTTAAAGGGATAGTTCACTTTGAAATTAATTTTTGATATGTTTTATCTTACCTCAAGGGCATCCAAGATGTAGGTGTCTTTGTTTCAACAGTACTTTCAATTTTTATATTTTTAGGTCAAACCGTTCTTGTCTGTCATATAATGCAGGTCTATGGTCACCACCTCAAAGAGCATGCACAGAGAAGTCCAAATTAAACATGATTTAATGACTCGTAAATGTAAGTACACATTGATGGCCTAAGACATGAAACGAGCGGTTTGTGTGAGAAAACCAACAGTATTTATATCGTTTTTACCTCTTGTAACCACAGCCACGTCCAAGTGATCTCCACGGTTGCGAATAAATTCAACGTTGTCTGTTGATATTGATATTGCGATTTCCTGTATATCTAAATATATTTAGATCTTCACAGTGAAAGGTAATGCTTCCCAAATCTCTGTGTAAACAATGAGTCACGTACACCCGCGAGAGATCACTTCCGGCGCTTGAAAGATCACTTGGACGTGGCTGTGGTTACAGAGGTAAAAACGATATAAATACCGTTCGTTTTCTCACACAAACCGCTCGTTTCGTGTCTTAGGCCATCAATGTGTACTTACATTTACGAGTCATTAAATCATGTTTAATTTAGACTTCTCTGTGCATGCTCTTTGAGGTGGTGACCATAGACCTCCATTATATGACTGACAGACAAGAACGCTTAAAAAATATCAAAATTGAAACTACTGTAGAAACAAAGACACTTACATCTTGGATGCCCTTGAGGGAAGATAAAACATACCAAAAATTATGTTTAAATTAAACATTTCGGTAACACTTTACAAAAAGGTTAATTAGTTAACTACCTGAGTTAAAGGGATAGTTCGCCAAAAAAATGAAAATTAGCCCATGATTTAGCCTACTCACCCTCTAGTCATCCGAGGTGTATACGGCATTCTTTTTTCAGACGAATACAATCTGAGTTATTAAAACATTAGTCCTGGCTCTTCCAAGCTTTATAATGGCAGTTAATGGCCGTTTCTGTTTTTAGAAAAATCATGAGTGTCAAATGTAATCATCAGGCTTTTGAGGAACGTGTGGGTGACACTGAAGAAGAAGAGCCTTTGATTTCACTTGTGCTACAATCATTGATTTGGAATTCAATGAATGAAACAATGTTGCATCGGAATTTGTGACAGTTTCACAAGCGAGTTCCGAATGAAACGGCAGCACCAGATGAAACGGAATGTTCAACAATCTTTTTAATGTTTTAACTTTTCAGATAGTGAAAATGCATTTGAATGTGTGCGAGTCGCTTATATACAACGACCGCCTAATAAAGGCAAGGCAAGGCAAGTTTATTTATATAGCACATTTCATACACAATGGCAATTCAAAGTGCTTTACATAGAAGAAATTAAAATAATCAAAATAAATCAGAATAATTCAAACAGTTTAGAATAAAAAATAAGAAATAATGAAAAATAAAAATTATGATAAAAATAAAATACAGTAAATTAAAACCATTTAGAATAAAAATGTTTTTAGAATAAAAAATAAAAAGGTGTATAAAAGTCATTTTGTAAAGGGATTTTAGTCTTAGATGTATATAAAATAGGTATATATTTTAGCTGTGATTTCACAATTTGCCCCATAGAGGGTTATCAACATGTAGGAACAGGTTAAAGGAATAATTCGCGCAAATATCTTTCACTCACTCAAATGTTCACACTCTCTCCTCTAAAATGCAATAGCTGCTAAACGTCTCCACCTGTTGCTTTAAAACTGTGGAGCGACTCGGAAGATCAATTCAGAAAACACACATTCCTACACAGCAGTATCTGCGTTGCTCAACATTCACACCCATCACATGCTTAGACTGTTTTTTTACCCATCATCAGAAGTGCAAAGTTCACATTACATCCCCCCAAAAATAAGCAGCTAACACATCCCAAAAGTGGAGAGGGAGAAAATGATGGTGGAGGAAGCTACAAACTCAGCGTGTGCTTTCCCTTTCCCCGCAGCTTTAGACACGTCCAACACCATGGTGAAGAAGCAGGTGTTCGAGCTGCTGGCGGCCCTCAGCATGTTCTCCTCCGAGGGACACACACTCGCTTTAGACGCTCTGGACCATTACAAGGCAAGTGCTTTTTTGGATTATGACCTTCTGGATGTCTGATATCAGGGGCCGTCATCATCACACTCTTTAATTCATTCACTTTTAAGTCAGTTACATATAAAAACAGTTTGGTCTACTAAAAAGTAAGACTGGTCGCCCCTTGACTAACCGTTAGTTGCTCATACTAGTATTAAAGACACAGTCTTAGCATAATAGCTATGTTTATGTGCATGCCCTCAGTCTTTTGTTGTGTCTGGTGTTAACATGCGTCTCTCGGGTCAGCTGACACCCAGCTCGAAAGTGTCTTCTGTGATGAGATTGCATTACTTAATATTTGCTTAATATTAATTGTTTTATTGTTTTTATATTTTGTATTTTCCTTGTAAAGTTTTAACTGCTGTTTCTTTTTAAGGTAGACAATATTAACATCTGTCCAGGGACAATGGGTGAAAAATAGCCTAGTACATTTGCAGTAATGCTAGTTAATGTACACTGTCCCTGTTAAAGAAATAAATTAAATAAAAAAAATATTTATATATCAGTGTGTGGGAAATAGTACAATGCTACTTTATATACACTTCAGAATTTGCTTGTTTACAGTTACCTGAGAAGCAAAGTGAGAGATGATTTTGAGTCTTGTTTTCATGTATAAAACAAGACAAAAATATCAGTCAGCAGCTCAGAAACATAATCGTGCTGGTTCTTCTGACCCCATTGGCAGATATTTGTTCTTGTTTTTCTTAAGATGGTAAATGGATAAAGAAAGTCTTGTTTTGTGGAAACAAAATGTATCAAAATTAAGTAATTTTGCTTCTCAAGTACATGATCTAGTATCTTAAAGTGATACTCCACTTTTTTTGGAAATAGGCTCATTTTACTTCTCCCCCAGAGTTAAACAGTCGAGTTTTACCATTTTCGAATCCATTCAGCCAATTTTCTGATATTTAGAAAAATATCAGTAACTAGACAGTTTCTGGTCTCATTGACTTCCATAGTATATATTTTTTTCCTACTATGGAAGTCAATGAGACCAGAAACTGTCTGCTTACTGATATTTTCAGTAAAACTCAACTGTTTAACTCTGGGGGAGTTGTAAAATGAGCCTATTTCCAAAAAAAGTGGAGTATCCCTTTAATTTGTGCTGAAAAACAAGACAGAAATACTAAAGGTGCGTCCCAAATCGCGTACTTGTGCACTATTCTACGCCATTTTGTAGTATAAATAAATTGAGCGAGTAGTGCATGTGTTTTCACTGAAAATTCAAAAGAAAGAGTGCGCTTTAAGTTCCCACTTAATTCTACCAAAAAACGAAGTGTGGAACGTTTCATGCACTCGACTGTCACTTTAATTACGGGCTTTCAGACTCCGATGTTGAAAGACAAAATAAACGTATAAAGTTCATACACTACACGCTTAAGTGCAGAGTGTATAAGTGTATAGTGCGTCATGTAAAGGCACAGCTTAAGAAAATGCAGGGCCGAATTCTGTGTATTCTCAGAAAAAGTAATTCTTGTTTTCTAAATATGCATCAAAATAAAGTCTTTAAAACCAGAACAAACATCTGCCAATTTTGTTTTAATTTTTCTGACCCCATTGGAGGATATTTGCTCTTGTTTTAAGCACAAACTCACTATATTTTGATCATTTATCTTGTCATTTTGTTTCTTAATTTAAGAATGTTTAGATATTTGTGCTGTAAAACTGAGTATGTATGTATCATTATTGTACTTTTCGGCTGTTCAGATGACTGGACTGATCTCAACACCAGGAGAGATGGTCTTTAAAGTTAAGATGTCTGAAGTGTGCATGTCATTAGCGGTGATGTGTGACAGCATTGTGTTTTTCTGACAGTCTGTGAAGACGCAGCAGTATCGATTCAGTGTGATTATGAGCGAACTACGAGCCACTGATAACGTGCCCTACATGGTGACCCTTCTGAGCGTCATTAACGCCCTGATCTTCAGCGCCGACGACCTGCGGCAAAGAGACAAGATGCGCAAGGAGTTTATCGGTACATTACACTAAATACTACTGACTGTTCAGTATAAACTCTCCACAGTTCCCTACAAATGGAACGTGAGGCGTTTATTAACTGTAAACTGCAGAACAAGTATGAGTAGTATAGAAGAATGCTATTTAGACACAGCCCTGTAACCCTAATATTACAGAATACTAGCATAATACTGCACAGTGCACTGAATATTTATTAAAAAATAGCTTGTGAAACTGCATTCAGACAGTAGTATGCTACATTGTCACATTTCATTTAATGTTAATCAGAGTTAAATAAATTTCAGTCGGATCACTTAACGAGTTAAGTGTGTTAAAATTGTTGCTTATTGTATATTGAGCATTTCAACCGACTGAATAGGTATCTGTGTGCAACCTATTGTGCATGATAAACATATTGCATACTGCAAATATAATACGAGTAGTATATAATATGATGCAATATGTAGTATGCTATAATAATATGAGGCTTATTGGGCTGAGTGCATTGTACTGAATGCTGCCTGTTATTTATTAAAAATAGCATGTGAAACAGCATGCAGTGTGCATGCATTCAGACAGTAGTATACTACATTTACTATATTGCACATTTTGTGTGTGCAACCTATTGTGCACGATATTTCATACTGCAAAACTATATGATTAGTATAGACGAATGCTATTTAGAACCCACCCTATAACCCTAATATAAAATGCTAGCATGCTAACTGCATAGTGTACACTGAATGTCTTAAAAATAGCATGCATTCAGAGAGTAGTATGCTACATTTATTATATTACTGATTTTGGGTGTGCAAGTTATTGTGCACGGTATACATAATGCATAGTATGAGTAGTGTAGAAGAATGCTTTTTAGAATACAGCCCTAATATTATAGAACGCTAGCATACTAATTGCACAGTGTACACTGAATGCTGCCTAAATGTCTTAAAAATAGCATGCATTCAGAGAGTAGTATGCTACATTTATTATATTACTGATTTTGGGTGTGCAAGTTATTGTGCGCAGTATACATAATGCATACTGCAAAAATAGTATGAGTAGTATAAAAAAATGCTTTTTAGAACACAGCCCTAATATTATAGAATGCCAGCATACTAACTGCACAGTGTACACTGAATGCTGCCTAAATGTCTTAAAAATAGCATGCATTCAGAGAGTAGTATGCTACATTATTTATATTACAGATTTTGGGTGTGCAAGTTATTGTGCATGGTATACATAATGCATACTGCAAAAGTAGTATGAGTAGTATAAAAGAATGCTTTTTAGAATATTATAGAATGCTACCATACTAATTGCACAGTGTACACTGAATGCAGGTTATTTGTTTAAAAATAGGATGTGAAACAGCATGCAATATCCATAAATTCGGGATTATATTACCTATTGTGCACGATGCTGCAAAAATAGTATGCAGTAGCAAACAGAAGTGATCAAGTCTTAATTGCGTTCACCTGTTTATTACACTAGCTCCGCCTCCTGTTTTGTGTTTTAGCACCACTCAGGTCTCAGCACAGAGCTTTAGATGTTTGTGAGCATTATTTATGGATATTACGTTTATTTTGGTTTATTTCCAGGATTGCAACTGCTTCAACTACTGCCAAAGCTTAGGTGAGTTTCATTCGAATTCATTTCAATGCGCAACAGGAATTTAAACATGAAATAAAGCTCAAGTTTGTGTGTGTGTTTTAGAGAAGAGGACGATGAAGACTTGATCATCCAGTGTGAGGCGTTTGAAGAGGCCATGGCTGAGGATGAGGACGAGCTCCTGAGGCTTTATGGAGGAATCGACATGAGCAACCATCAGGAAGTCTTCACAGCTCTCTTTAATAAGGTGAGCACTGTGTTTAATGGTAGTTCTCACTGGTTTCTCTGGAAGTTGGATCAGTAACTCGTGTGTGTGTGCAGGTGAGCAGTTTCCCGTCCTCGCTCCAGCTGTTGTCTATAACACAAGCGCTGCTGCTTCTGGGTCCGGAGCGAGTGGATATCTGGCAGGCGCTGGAGTCGCTGGTGAACCGAGCCTCACTGATCGCCCAGAGCTGTGAGTTCCCATGACGGACGCTCCGGTCTGTTCCTCAGGGAGATCTCGGACCGGCTGATTGGTCTTTGAGTTTGGCTTTATATGAGACATGTCTCGAGGTTTGATCAGAAAGTGTCGTGTCGTTATCACAGCTCTTTTTCAAACCAAGGGGAACTTGCTTGCTCGTTTACATATACATTTACTTGCTAATTTACTTATTTTTGTTTATTTTATTTTTCGCTTGCTTGTATATTTACTTCCAGGTTTATCTATTTACAATTCTTATTTACTTGCCTATTTACGTATTAACGTAATTGTACTTATTTTATTTACATACACTTATTTATTTGCTATCTTTTTTCTTTGCTTCTTTAATTACTTGTCGATTTACGTATTGATTCGCTTTATTTATGTATATTAATTATTTATTTACATTTACTTGCTCATGCATTTACTTATAGATTGACTTATTTGCAATTTAATTTACTTGCCTATTTACATATTTATTTGCTTATTTACTATTAGATTTACTTGTTTGCATATTATTTTACTTATTTATTTACTCTCTAATTTACTTATTTTTGTTTATTTTATTTTTCGCTTGCTTGTATATTTACTTCCAGGTTTATCTATTTACAATTCTTATTTACTTGCCTATTTACGTATTAACGTAATTGTACTTATTTTATTTACATACACTTATTTATTTGCTATCTTTTTTCTTTGCTTCTTTAATTACTTGTCGATTTACGTATTGATTCGCTTTATTTATATATATTAATTATTTATTTACATTTACTTGCTCATGCATTTACTTATAGATTGACTTATTTGCAATTTAATTTACTTGCCTATTTGCATATTTATTTGCTTATTTACTATTAGATTTACTTGTTTGCATATTATTTTACTTATTTATTTACTCTCTAATTTACTTATTTTTGTTTATTTTATTTTTCGCTTGCTTGTATATTTACTTCCAGGTTTATCTATTTACAATTCTTATTTACTTGCCTATTTACGTATTAACGTAATTGTACTTATTTTATTTACATACACTTATTTATTTGCTATCTTTTTTCTTTGCTTCTTTAATTACTTGTCGATTTACGTATTGATTCGCTTTATTTATGTATATTAATTATTTATTTACATTTACTTGCTCATGCATTTACTTATAGATTGACTTATTTGCAATTTAATTTACTTGCCTATTTACATATTTATTTGCTTATTTACTATTAGATTTACTTGTTTGCATATTATTTTACTTATTTATTTACTCTCTAATTTACTTATTTTTGTTTATTTTATTTTTCGCTTGCTTGTATATTTACTTCCAGGTTTATCTATTTACAATTCTTATTTACTTGCCTATTTACGTATTAACGTAATTGTACTTATTTTATTTACATACACTTATTTATTTGCTATCTTTTTTCTTTGCTTCTTTAATTACTTGTCGATTTACGTATTGATTCGCTTTATTTATGTATATTAATTATTTATTTACATTTACTTGCTCATGCATTTACTTATAGATTGACTTATTTGCAATTTAATTTACTTGCCTATTTACATATTTATTTGCTTATTTACTATTAGATTTACTTGTTTGCATATTATTTTACTTATTTATTTACTCTCTAATTTACTTATTTTTGTTTATTTTATTTTTCGCTTGCTTGTATATTTACTTCCAGGTTTATCTATTTACAATTCTTATTTACTTGCCTATTTACGTATTAACGTAATTGTACTTATTTTATTTACATACACTTATTTATTTGCTATCTTTTTTCTTTGCTTCTTTAATTACTTGTCGATTTACGTATTGATTCGCTTTATTTGTGTATATTAATTATTTATTTACATTTACTTGCTCATGCATTTACTTATAGATTGACTTATTTGCAATTTAATTTACTTGCCTATTTACATATTTATTTGCTTATTTACTATTAGATTTACTTGTTTGCATATTATTTTACTTATTTATTTACTCTCTAATTTACTTATTTTTGTTTATTTTATTTTTCGCTTGCTTGTATGTTTACTTCCAGGTTTATCTATTTACAATTCTTATTTACTTGCCTATTTACGTATTAACGTCATTTTACTTATTTTATTTACATACACCTATTATTTGCTATCTTTTTTCTTTGCTTCTTTAATTACTTGTCGATTTACGTATTGATTCACTTTATTTACGTATATTAATTATTTATTTACATTTACTTGCTCATTTACTTATAGATTGACTTATTTGCAATTTAATTTACTTGCCTATTTACATATTTATTTGCTTATTTACTATTAGATTTACTTGTTTGCATATTATTTTACTTATTTATTTACTCTCTAATTTACTTATTTTTGTTTATTTTATTTTTCGCTTGCTTGTATATTTACTTCCAGGTTTATCTATTTACAATTCTTATTGACTTGCCTATTTACGTATTAACGTAATTTTACTTATTTTATTTACATACACTTATTTATTTGTTATCTTTTTTCTTTGCTTCTTTAATTACTTGTTGATTTACATATTGATTCGCTTTATTTACATATATTAATTATTTATTTACATTTACTTGCTCATGTATTTACTTATAGATTGACTTATTTGCAATTTAATTTACTTGCCTATTTACATATTTATTTGCTTATTTACTTGTTTGCATATTATTTGACTTATTTATTTACTCTCTAATTTACTTATTTTTGTTTATTTTCTTTTTCACTTGCTTGTATATTTACTTCCAGATTTACCTATTTACAATTCTTATTTACTTGCCTATTTACATATTAATGTAATTTTACTTATTTTATTTACATACACTTATTTTTTAGTTATTTATTTGCTATCTTTTTTCTTTGCTTCTTTAATTACTTGTCGATATACATATTGATTCACTTTATTTACATATATTAATTATTTATTTACATTTACTTGCTCATGTGTTTACTTATAGATTGACTTATTTGCAATTTAATTTACTTGCCTATTTACATATTTATTTGCTTATTTACTATTAGATTTACTTGTTTACATATTATTTTACTTATTTATTTACTCTCTAATTTATTTTGAATTGTATATTTATTTTCTTTTTCACTTGCTGGTATATTTACTTCCAGATTTACCTATTTACAAAATTAACTTTCTTATTTACTTGCCTATTCACAACATACTAACGTAGTAATTTATTTACTTATTTTATTTACATACACTTATTGTTTAGTTATATATTTGCTACCTTTTTTTCTTTGCTTCTTTAATTACTTGTCGATTTACATATTGATTTGCTTTATTTACATATATTAATTATTTATTTACATTTACTGGCTCATGTATTTACTTATAGATTGACTTATTTGCAATTTAATTTACTTGCTTATTTACATATTAACTTACTAATTTATTTGCTTATTTACTATTAGATGTGCTTGTTTGCATATTTATTTACTTGCTAATTTACTTATTTTTTTATTTTGAATTGTATATTTATTTTCTTTCACTTGTTTGTATATTTACTTCCAGATTTACTATTTACAAAATTAACTTTCTTATTTACTTGCCTATTTACTTCTATTATTTGCATACACTTATTTTTTTGTTATATATTTGCTACTTTTTTTTTTGTTGATTTACATATTTATTTACTTATTCACATACTTATTTACATTTACTCGCTCATGTATTTACTTATAGATTGACTTTTTTGCATACTAATTTACTTGCCTATTTACATATTAACTTACTAATTTATTTGCTTATTTACTATTTGATTTACTTGGTTTACATATTTATTTACTTATTCATGTGCTTATAGATTTACTTATTTATTTACTTAACATATATTCATTTATTTATTTACATTATATTATTTATTGACTTTTCTCATGTATTTATTTATTGTAAGTTTTTGTTTTTGTCGGTAATGTGCTGATGAGGTGTTCTTGTTCTCCGTTCAGCTGAGATGGACTCGTGCGAGAGGATTCTGCAGCGTCTCGTCTTCGCCAAGGAAGCTTCGCCCAAAGGTTCTTCTGAGGTCAACGGTCACCAAAGAAAGAATCAAGCCGTTCAGACTGAGGCGAGAGACGGGAAGCTGAAGTGTTCATGCGGATCAACCAACAACCAAGAACCACAGCGCACCCCCACTAAGTCCTTATCTACTCCTCCACCATCACCTCCTCCACCTCTCAAAACGGGTGCTGGACCTCCTCCACCTCCACCTTTACCAGCACCCGGGATGCTTCCTCCACCACCTCCTCCACCACCTTTACCAGGATCACAGATGCTTCCTCCACCTCCTCCACCGTTACCGGGTATGGGTGCACCTCCACCGCCGCCTCCTCTGCCTGGTATGGGTGCACCTCCACCGCCGCCTCCTCTGCCTGGTATGGGTGCGCCTCCACCTCCTCCACCGTTACCGGGTATGGGTGCGCCTCCTCCACCTCCTCCACCGTTACCGGGTATGGGTGCGCCTCCTCCACCTCCTCCTCCTCCGGGCATGAGCGACGTGATTGTGGCGAAGACGTTTAATCCGATTGGTCAATGCTACGGCGCACCGGTGAAGAACGGCCCTTACCCCTCCCTCAGGATGAAGAAACTCAACTGGCAGAAGCTCAACTCCAGAGCGCTTAGTGGTGAGACTAAACCAGCATAACTGGGAGAAACCCAACTGGTCTGGGTTTGGAACGCATGAGCTGAAAAAATGCATGGCTTAAAATTATGTAAATGCTTTTAAAAAAGAATAAGATGTATTTTTTTGAAGCATAATTATACTGTATATAAAAATATAAATCTTAAAAAAAAATAAAAAATTTAAAGCGCTAGTTTTACATTGTTTTAAGTTAGGGCAGGGTATTGACACCAATTTCACAATTCGATTCAATATTGATTATTGTGGGTATCAGGTACAATACATGGCAAATTTTCTCGCAATAAAAAACAAAAATAAAAAAAAAATAATAATAAAAAAAAAATACATTAAAAGTCAACCAACAGCATAAATAAATAAAAAAATAATAATAATAAAAAAAATACATTAAAAGTCAACCAACAGCATAAATAAAAATAAAAAAAAATAAAATAAAAAAATACATTAAGTCAATCAACCGCATAAATAAAAATAAAAAAACATAAAAATAAAAAATAAAATAAAAAAAATACATTAAGTCAATCAACAGCATAAATAAAATAAAAAATACACATTTACAATAAAACAGAAACACATGAAGTCAATCAACAGCATAAATGCAAAACATTCACATCTATACAAAAGGGTAAAAATAAAATAAAAGGAGCATCAAGTTACAAGTAAACTTACAAAGGAAATAGAAATATACAAAGGAAATAAAAAAACAGTTTACAGCATTAGTTGAGATTTGGAGTCAGTTGTGCTTCATTAGCCTACTATAATATTGAAGGTAAAAATCACCTGATTTGTACACAAACACCTAAATTACACTTTTATTTATTTTATAACAATAATGTTATATGAAATATAAACATTTAAATGGTGGCTGCATAAAAACTTGCCAGATCTTTTCAAAAAACATTCATAAAATATTGAAAAACACTAAATTAATGATGAATATGTAATATGGTGCTTGTATTGTGTTAATTTTTCTAGCTGGCTTACGAGTTTATAGTCACTGGATTTTTTTTTTTTTTTTCTGAGGTAAATTTTACATTACATTGTTTACACGCCATTTGCCGACATCTTTCCACGGTTGAATCACTGATTGAGCGATTATATGTGAAAGATGCGGATTTCGATAAGTTGTACTCTGCACTTTCAGATGCTCGTTCATGTTTATTTCGCGCTGTAACTGGTATTATTTTAGAAAATTTTTGGTCGCATGTGTGACCTAGAGCCCTGCATATAAATGTATGATTCTATGTATTTGTTAACTAATGCTATTTAAATAACAGTGCAGTTGACGTGTCTGTTTGTGGGACATCTGAAGCTGGTTTGCACATGTCTGAGAGTGTGTTTGTTTTTCATTCTTCAAAGTAGACGGTCCTTCCATGTGGGCCTCCGTCCCGAACGCTTCGCTGGAGCCGAACTACAGCAGCATCGAGGAGCTCTTCTGTCTGCCGGTGGCTGAGCCCAAAGACAAGAGCCCGGCCGCCCCTGTCAAGAAGGAGCTCAAAGAGGTTTGGAGTCTAATAATGCACAGTAGAGTTAATTTCACAGCGAATGCATGAACTGAGGGAAATCTTTCAAGAGTCACATTGGATAAAAACACCTGCCAAATGCGTTCACTGCTCCTCAAGGCTGCATTTATTTAATCAGAAATATAGTAAAATTGTGAAATATTATTATAGTGCAGATCATCTGTTTTCCATGTGAATATATAGTAAAGTGTAATTTATTCCTGTGATCAAATCAATCATTACTCCAGTCTTCCGTGTCACATGATCCTTCTGAAATCACTCTAATATGATGATCTGATGCTCAAGAGACATTTGTTTATAAATGGTGAAAACGGTTCAGATTCATGTGAAAACTCAATCAATTGAATGTGTCCTAGATAAAGAGTGTTGATTTCTAACTTCTTTCTTTCTTACCCTCAATGTTTGAACGGTAGTGTATCTCGTTTGTGACTCGGTAATGATGCTGGAATACATTAGCTTACAAATTATTCATATAGAAAACAGATGATTTACATTGGAATAATATTTCAGTTTTATTGTATTTTCAATCAAATAAATGGTCAGTTGATTCGGATTCATAGCCTCCACAAAATAGTGACATGTGAATGTACAACAGCACGAATTAACAAGGCTAAACCCATTATCGTTGGTGCATGGCAATGTTTTTCTTCAAAAATGTTGGATTATATGAAGGAATGATTGTATAAAGATTTCTTATTTTATTTAGCTTTTTATTTATATATATATATATATTTGTTTTATGCTATGTTCTCTGTCATACTGTACATTTCTTGATGTGTCTGTTCCCCCTTCCCTGTCTTTTATTTATTTATTTTTTTTTGGAGATGTTTGTTTTATCTTTGTTTCTAAAGAGTTGATCACAAAAAATAAATAAATGGTCAGTTGATTAAAAGCTAATAATTAAACCTTACAAATGTAAAACAAACTTTTTATCTGCCTGTCATGTGACTTTTAACCAACATGAGAAAACCGCAAACTTGTCGTTTATTTACTGAAATAACTCAATCTCATTTAAGTTAATATTTGAGCTCAAATGGTTTCAGATGATAAAGTTTGTGAATCCGTTTTAGATTGAATCATCAGTAAATAAATGGGGTTGATTTTAACGTTATGGATGATTTTTTTTTTTTCTCCTGTTTCTCAGATTTCCTTTATTGACGCCAAGAAGAATCTGAACCTGAATATATTCCTGAAGCAGTTTAAGTGGTAAGATCAGACGTTTCTGACTCCTCATTGGTGTGTGAGTGTGTCCAGACGTGTAAGATCTGTGATTCCCTCCCCAACAGCTCGCATGAAGAGTTTGTGGCGATGCTGCTGAAAGGAGATTGTTCAAAATTCGACGTCGAGTCTTTGAAACAACTCCTGAAACTGCTTCCGGAAAAACATGAGGTACTTCCCAATAAAATGCACCATCGAAATGACGGTTCACAAGTGTTTCAGATTCATAGACCTTGATGCAAATGAAAACAAGGCTCACAATCTTGTCTTTTTGTCCACTGGAAATGTTTAAAGCGCCCCTAATATGCTGTTTTTAAGACTCCTAGTTTTGTTTTAAAGTCTCCTACAACATACGAGTTGCATATACTGATAAGACTAGTCTTACAAGTTTTCATCATTCTTCCATTTTTATAGTTGGTTTCAAAAAGTACATTGGTCTAATTTGATTGCGAACAGTACGACTGTTTACCCCTTAACTAACTGCTAGTTGGTCATACTAGTTCTTAAGACATGTTTATGCAACCGGCCCCTGGTTTACATGCATTCAAGGTCAAAAACACTTTAATTTTGTCCTAATATCCCCTGCAGCGTCAGCTCTTTCGTCTCAGTGTCTGAAACGCTTCGTCTCTCTAAGCTCCGCCTCTCTGAGAGCTGCTCTGCTCTGATTGGTCAGATTGCTCATTATCATATCTGAATCTCAGCTCTTGACACACAGTGACCTGAACGGTAACTATGGTGAGGGTCTTACCGTTTTCTCAGCGCTGTCTCGACATGAACAACACGAACCAAACTCTTCCGATCTAAGAGACGCTGCTTATTTTTAGGAGATAAACTCCATTTGCATTCACAAACCGCTTTTTTACACACTACATGACGGTAATATCATCATAACCATGAGAGGGGCACTGTAATATGTCTAATGATCAGTACAACCCCCTGAACTGTCCTTCACTTGCATAATTTACATATGGTGATGGTTAGTTAAGTGTTTTGCATTTTTAACCTGATTTCTTCTACTTCTCCAGATTGACAACTTAAGATCCTTTCAAGGGGATCAAGACAAACTGGCCAATGTGGACCGCTTTTACCTCTTACTGCTGGCTGTGCCCTGGTAAAATCACCACTTTCTGTAGTGTTTCACTCTTCCAGTATTATGCATGAGGCAGTTATTATGATATTGGCTTGATTTATAAGCTTAGACGGGATTTCTTTTTCTTCTGTGACCGTATCTCCGACCTAGAGCTTTAAAGCTACAACCACGTCAAACTGAAGGTGTTCATGCTAGGTTAAAACATGCTAGGAAGCTTAGAGAGAACTTTTATATTGGCTTGAAAAAAATTGTCAAGCATATATAAAAGTGTTTTTCTGACTAACTTTACTTTCTAGTTTAGACTTGAGTTTGTCTTTATCACAGTTACCAGCTGAGGATTGAGTGCATGTTACTGTGTGAGGAGACGCTGTCGGTGCTCGATATCCTGAAGCCGAAGGTGGAGCTGGTGGACGCGGCCTGTGAAAGTGAGTATACACCAGCGGAGTGTGTGTGTGTGTGTGTGTGTGGTCCTCTGCTGAAGATATTTAGGAGCAGAACATGCAGCAGACCATTAATAATATAAATACAGGCTCAAAGGACCATTAACCCTAAAACCGTATTCTGGACAAATGTGGGCAAAATAGTTTTGATTTATTTTTAAAAAATACTTCCCTTGATCTGAGCGGTACAAGACTTGGCTACTTTTCCTAAGTTTGCCTTCTGAACACACTCAATTCTACAATGTTAAAGGATTAGTTCACTTTTGAAAAAACTTTTGCTGATAATTTACTCGCCCCCGTGTCATCCAAGATGTTCATGTCTTTCTTTCTTCAGTCGAAAAGAAATTAAGGTTTTTGATGAAAACATTCCAGGATTTTCTCCATATAATGGACTTCAATGGGAAACAAACGGTTCAAGGTCCAAAAGACGGTTAATATCAGTTTCAGATGCAGCTTCAAATGTCTTTAAACGACACCAGACGATGAATAAGGGTCTTATCATGTGAAACGATCGCTTATTTCAAAACTTATTCCAAAAATGTAACTTTTCTAAGGACAAATGCTAGCCTTGCTCTATTCTGTGAGGCGCGTTTGTAACGTCACGTATTACGTAATTACGTTCAAAAGGTCACGGGCGACGTAGCCGGAAGTACAGAGTCAGTGTTTACAAGTTGAACGCATAGGTTGAACGTGCAAACTAACTCAAACGCCGTTTACAAAAAAAGGAATTAAAAGGTAAAACAACGATGTCGGACGATTTTGATTCTGTACTTCCTGTACTTCTGTGCTCATCGCCCGTGACCTTTTGAACGTAATTAAGTATTACGTGACGTTACAAACGCGCCTCAGAGAATATAGCCATATGGAATATAGCAAGGCTTGCATTTGTCCTTAGAAAAGTTACATTTTTGGAATAAGTTTTGAAATGAGTTTCGCATGATAAGACCCTTATTCATCGTCTGGTGTCGTTTAAAGACATTTGAAGCTGCATCTGAAACTGTTATTAACTGTCTTTTGGACCTTGAACCATCCGGTTCCCATTGAAGTCCATTATATGGAGAAAAATCCTGGAATGTTTTCATCAAAAACCTTAATTTCTTTTCGACTGAGGAAAGAAAGACATGGACATCTTGGACGACACGGGGGTGAGTAAATTATCAGCAAAAGTTTTTTCAAAAGTGAACTAATCCTTTAAGTGGGTGAGAATAAAACCTCCTTAATCTTGTATTTGGGTCAAAAATGGGCACCCATAGAAATGAATGGGAAAAACTGTAGTTTAGAGCATTATAAAATTAGCCAAAATAAGACACCAGGGCCCAGTTGTTCAAAGGTAAGCTGATCGGATTTTGGTTATCGGATTGGATCAAATCTTGAAAATGGGTTGTTCAAAAGGGAAAGAAGGAATCTGAAATCAGATTAGATCAGTGAATCCAATCCTAGTTTTAATCTGGATCAAACCTTCAGTTTGTGTTGTTCAAAACTTGTCAGTGGGATTTGGATAACTTTGATCCAAAAAACAGGATTAACCTGATCCCAACAGGGGGTAGGATCTCAAGGTGGATTTCAGGAAGAAAATGTAGTAAATTGGTCAAATAATATATTTGTATCATTTAGTGTATATACTTTTATTTATATTTTGCACTTGACTTGTGTAACCGTTGTAACAGTGATAAAGTAGACATGCTAATAATTAAGCTATTTTTAGTTAAGTAAAAATAAACTAAAAATTATCTTGTGCCCATTTGTGTTTTGTCTCAAAATAAGAAACACTTACAGTGACCCCATGTTGGCTCCTCTACCTGTTCTTTACATAGCTGGTAGCCCACGTTGTGATATGTTGTCCCATTTTAATCCGGATTTGGTCATCTTGAAAACTGTGTATCTGGATCAGGGTGATCCAGTCCGATGTTGCTTTGAAAAACCGCCATAAAAGTAAGACGGATTACCTGAAAAAATGGGATTTCCAAATCCGGATTATTTTGATCCAGATTAAATGTTTTGAACAACTGCCCCCAGGTGACAGCAAAGTCACTTCATCTTTAGGTTTTAGCTCTAAGAGCTTATTGGAATGATATTTTAATGTAGTTAAAAAAAAAAAAAAAAACTACATAGTAATTAATTTACATAGAAATAATTTACGTAGAAAATATGGTACTTTTTGAAGTAAATAAATTCAAAAACACCCCCAAAATAAAAAAAAAAACACCATAAATTGATAGACAAAACTTTATCGAAGACAGTGATATAACATTTATAATAAATAAAAACACATGAGATGTTGCAATCATCAATGCATTTAATAAGTTTTTCACACATTATCGTCCCGCAGGTCTCAGGAGAAGTTCACTGCTGCCTAGTTTCTGCAAGCTCATCCTTGACGTTGGAAACTTCCTCAACTATGTAAGAAATGCCATTAAAATGACCTTGAGTTCTTTAAAAGCTGAGATTCAGAAATGATAACAAGCGTTCTGACCAATAAGAGCAGAGCAGCTCTCAGAGAGGCGGAGCTTAGAGAGACCTTGATCGATGTGTTTTAGAAAATTAGTGCTTTTTGACCTTGGATGCGTGTAAACCTGTTGTAAGAGACTCAAAAACAAAACTGTGGGTCTTAAAAATAGCATAATGGGGTATTTTAAAGAGTTTTATGTTTATAGGATTAATTATTGCTCAGTTTATATTAATATTACATTTGTAAATCAGTGATTGCCTGCATCTGTAGCCTTTGATTGAAATGTAAACTGGGAATATGTTGTGAGGAGTCTGTGGCTGTAATGCCCATATGACCTCGGATACTCTGTATTCTGGATTCAGTGTCTCACTTCCTCATTTTGTGAATTATTAATATTTTCCTTTTTGCCAGGGAAGTCACACAGGAAACGCTGAGGGATTCAAGATTGGTTCCCTGTTGAAACTCACCGAAACCAAAGCAAACAAGAGTCGCATCACCCTCTTGCATCACATCCTGGAGGTACAGCAGATGTGTGTATTTATATCATTTGATAGGGCGTATATTTGCGCAGTATCACATGAGTGCTGATTTCGTCCTGAATAGCGCAAATGTGATATTTTACACTGCGGTTCAATAAATTTAATATGGTGATATTTAAGGCACAATATTGTCTGTTTGTGCTTAATTTTGTCAAGAACAATATTACCTATAAAGCCAGAGCAACACACAGCTGTTTCGTTTCAGAACGAATCGTCGTTTGGAGTGAATCAATGACTCTCATTCGTAAAGAGACCCATTTACTTAATTCCTAAGTGAATCAGACGTTTGAACGACTCAAATGAATGAATAATTCAATGATTTATTTAGATAATCACTGCCACCTACTGGCAGTTTTAGTTTCATATTTAGAGTATACAGTACTTTCATTTAAAAATAGAAATCTTAAATCATGTTCAAAAACCCATTAAGGTATAGTTCTTCCGAAAATGAAAATTGTCGTCATATACTCGCGCTCACGGCTGCCTAAAAGTTCATTTGTAATAAATTCTGTTAAATCAAGTAAAACATTTCTTTCTTAAACTACTTTTTGCAATGTCTATTTGATAGTTTTCTCTTCTAACACTTTAAATGATGTTTTGGGTGTAATGTCACCGCCAAATTCGATGTACATCTTGTAATTAGATCAACAAAAAAAATATATATCTTGACAGCTGTAATATAAATAACAATGGTTGTCACAAGCGCAGTAATAATGTTCAATTTAGTATTGGTTTAATTATATTAGTCATTTCAGTGTCGGTTCACCCAAAAGTAACTGTTCCAGGCCTGTATGTGCGTACACAGAGATTGGATGCTTGTGTTGTCAAGCCCCAAAAAAGAGAAAAATCACCTTAAACTGTTCCTATGACTCGAGAACTGATTCCATGTGATTTGATCTGTGTGTGTCCTTGTTTGAGCTTGGCAGTATGAACTCTGCTCTCGTGTCAGTCTGACCTATTTTGAAGTGAATTATTCCTGTTAAATGGCCTCCTTTACTGCCGTCCGCTCACACTGGGCTGTTGTGTATGTCTGTGATTTCCAGGAAGCCGAGTTAAACCACCCAGAGCTGCTGAAGCTTCCAGAAGACATCGAGGCCTGTGAGAAAGCGGCCGGGTAACACAACCATTGTTCTCTGAGTGTGTGTGTGTGTGTCACAAGATCAGTGCCGTCATTTCAGTCTCAACTGCTGCTTTGTGTGTGTGTGTGTGTGTGTGTTCTTTCAGCGTAAATCTGGAGTCGATTCAGGCAGAAACAAATAATCTTCTGAAAAGATTAAAAGATGCAGAAAAAAAGGTGTCTTCATCAGTTGAGGAGGTCAAGGAGCAGTTTTTAAGGGTTATTGAGGTAGAAACACTTAAACTGTTTATATATATATATGTATATATGTGTATATGTATATATATTAGGGCTGTGCAAAAATTTTATTCTTTTTGAACAAAATAATTATTTTGTATAAATACATATGTATGCATATATATTTTTAAGAATTATTTGCGCTTAAATTCTGTATATATACATAATCTATATTATATAAATATTTTATATATGAATAACACATTTTCTTAAATATATACATGCATGTGTGTGTATTTATATATACAAAATAATTATATACAGCACACACAAATATATTATGTAAACAGACTTTTATTTTAGATGCGATTAATCGCAATTAAATTTTGCACAGCCCTAATATATATATATATATATATATATATATATGAAGAGTTCAGATGCAAAAGCCTCTAAATGCCATTTGAAATTTTCTTCTATAATGATGATTTTTATCAAAATTGTATATTTAAGTTCAGTAATTTCACTTAAATAACAATTAATAGGTAATTATCATTGCCATTTAAGTGAAATTACTGAACTTAAATATACAAGCTTGATAAAAATCATCATTAAAGAAGAAAATTTCAAATGGCATTTAGAGGCTTTTGCATCTGAACTCTTCATGTATATATATATATATATATATATATATATGTGTGTGTGTGTGTGTGTAATATATTAAAAAATAAAATGAAAAATAAAAATTGTTTTATATAAAATATTTTTTTATATCTTTATATAAATAAAATGGTACATTAAATTCCCCCTCTAGTCAATAATTTAAACTCGTTTTTGGTAATTAAAATGACATATTTAAAGTCCCCCCTGTGGTGAAAATAAGCTTTTAATGTTGTTTATGTGTCTGTGGTGTTTTAATCTGATTTCAGACAAATCATGTGTAAATTCAATGAGTATTTCCTCCTTAAAACTGCAGTGAACCAAAGACAGTCTCAAAAACACGCTTTGAAATCGCTGGTGTTTCTGACGTCACAAACCACCTTGAAACCAATCAGATCAACGTGTTATCGTCAACCAGTGAGTGAGTGAGTGGAGGCGGGCTCATTTGCATATTCATAGAACCATGCATACTAAATGAGGCGAGGGTGTCGAGTTACATTCAAGATATTAAAGCATTACGAAGACTTTTAAATGTCATTTTGGTGATCAAAGATGAGTTTTAAGGGATAATATTTTCGGCTATTTTAGGCTTTTTTAACTTGAATGTAACTCAAAACCCTTTCTTTATTTAGTAAACGTGGATTTGACAATCCAAATAAGCCCCGCCTCCACTCACTCACTCAACTGTAGTAAGCGCTACGCGATGGCAAGTGGAAATATTGGTTTAATTCAGTCATATATGTTTGAACCGGAAACTGATTCAGAAGAAGAGCGAATTCTACAGTCGATGTATCAGAATATTAATGCGTTTTATGTACATTAGAGGCATAACAGTAACATCTCCAGTAATAGTGTGTTGCTAATGTTTTTTGTCTTTGGTAATACTGTGGACTTATGAATTTACACATGGTGTGTCTTAAAGCAGATTAAAAACACCACATTAAAACACTCGATTTTCAACACAGGGGGACTTTAACAAATTAAAATATGAAATTGTGAATACTGTATATTGCTTTCTACAGTATTTTAATATATATTAAAAAAGTGATCTATTCAACAAATCACATCTTGCTATTGTCTCTAACTGTATGAATGTTCACGTCTGTCATCCATGTCTGTAGAGGAACCTGACGGCGTGTAAAGCCCTGGAGGAGCGCTTCACGAACATCGACGGCAGGAAAGGAGATCTGGCTCAGTATCTCTGTGAAGATGTGGTTCAGCTCTCGCTGGATGAACTCTTCAGCACCCTCAAGACCTTCCGGCAGCTCTTCCTCAAAGCCTTAAAGGTCTGTGACGTCAGTGGCTTGTTCAGGATTGACCTGAGCACCAATTAAACTGTTCCTTCCTGTAGGAAAACAAGACCCGTAAAGAACAAGCTGCCAAAGCCGAGAAGAGAAAGCAGCAGCTGGCGGAGGACGACTCCAAGAGACAGAAAGGAGAAGATGGGAAGATAAGTGAGTCGTTAATCTAATTAACTAATGTATGTCCATTTATTGTCATGGTGTCCGGTGTTACGCCCCCGTCACATCCAGTTCAGGCCAGACATCGTTTATTCTGCTGTGAGTTCGGTCATACATGTGATCAAGAACCGTTAATGGGACCAAATGTTAGACGTTCACTTCTAGTCTTTGCAACCCCCTACACACACACACACACACACACTTTTATACACATACACACCAATAAATTTTGATTACAAAAAGTATGTTTTGAATTTTTAAAAATCACAGCTTCATCGCAATGTTACGAAACTTGATGACTTTTATGGCATTATGTATGTGAACACAAAAAAAAATTGAGGTCATGATCTGAGCATGCTGAGTGGTCGTAAAAAAAGTCACACTTGTGGTCTTTGGTCAAAAATGACCCCCATAAGAAATGAATGGCAAAATGACGAATTTCACAAATTTTTATTTATTTATTTTTTTTTTTACTTTTTTTTTTTCTTCAAATAAATCGTTTTTGAGATTGTTTCAACTATATATTCAAATCCACCAAAAAAAAAAAGTGTTCATAAACATCTGGGGAATTCACATGCTTCTCCATAGAGAGCTGTACATGCCATCTAGTGGTTACACCATGATCCTACGCTTTTTCTCTATACTGTAACCAGATGGTGCTAATTTTCTTCAAAAAAAAATTTTTTTCTGAAGGCCGAGACTCTATATTAATCTAAAATACTGCATTAATAATTTTTTGAAAAAAAAAAAAAATATATATATATATATAGAAAATATGAAAATATTTTTTCCATGGCAAAAATAGACCATAAATATTTCATAAATATTAATAAATTCAATCAAATTGTCTCAAAATACTAAATTACAAAGAATAAATATTATAGAACAAAAATAAATTGCATTGGTTTTACTGGGTTGGAGGAAATTAAATTTTTAGGTGTCCGGTCACTTTTGACCGGGAAGATAACAAGTGTGACTCCGAAACGAAGAGCACCTGAGGGTTAAGAAAAAAAGTCTGAATTGAGTCATATTTTCTTTTTTACATGTTTTTATCCTGTGTGGAAACAAGCTTTCCATACGTTTCCCCCAACACTAACCCCAACCTGTTCTCTGTCGCCCAGTCAGGAGAGGGCCCGTGCCGCAGGACGACGGCTGCATCATCGATCACCTCTTGGCGGATATTCGAAAGGGTTTCCATCTGAGAAAGACTCGTCCCAGGTGCGAAACGGAAAGTGCCCCTTCTAGTGAAATGCATAGGGATGCGGGACCGTCCGGTAAGAACATGATCCCGTCAGGCTCTCCACAGGCTCCAATGCAAAAGCCTCAAACGCGTCTGTTCGTTGCTCTTCTGGCGTGTGCGCTGCTGTCTATAGTGAGTGGATTAAAGGGGAAGCCGATTTGACTAGATCTTGAGTTTATTGAACGATAAAAACACACTGTAACTTTCACCGCAGTCTAAAAGAGTTTTAATTGAAACTAATAAAAGTTTCTGACATGATTACATCATCATGTGACCCCTTTAAAGGAAGAGCGTGTTTGCTTGTCCAGTCACTTATAGAGTGTGTGAGCTGAACGTCGAGGGCTTTTGGGATTCGAGCGATTCCTCAATCGGTCGGCTTTGCTGATTCTCCTCCTCGCTTCTGATTGGTGGTTTACCCCAGTCTGAGCTGTCAATCAATGCTTCACTGTTAACAAGCATGCATGCAAATGAATGTGAAATACAAGCTGTATACTGCGAAAGGGTAGTTGACGCATTTGTTTTTTTAACATTAAGTTTAGGTCAACATATGCATGTTTAAGGAAAATAATTATATTTAACTCTTATATATAAACGAATTCAACATTTTTATTCGCTAATATGAATAAGTGCTTAAAAACCCTGCGGTTTTTCCCTCAACAAAAAACGAGTTTGGTCTAACGTTTGAAAGTAAAGAAATTCATTTTTTTTCCCCCTGAATTATTCATTTTTGTTTTGTTTTTTGGTGTGAAATATTACAATTGTAATATTTATTGTTTTGTATTTCTTATTATTTCACAGTAATATTGATTATATTATCACAAACTTGTTAAAGCAAAATCATAAAGACGTATTAAAATGTAATTTCTTTTAGGTTATTCCATTATTTTTTTTTCTTTTCTGTTTTTATTTTTTAATAGGGCTGCATGATTAATCAAAATAAAGCACAATTGCAATATGGCTGCTTTCCCCCCGTCAAAATAATCTAAAAAAATAGACAAATTGAAAAATATTTGTATTTTACATTTGTACTGTAATAGTATTATCATTTTTTTTTTCTTAAATACTTGATTTTTACAGTAAAATTAGTTTTATTTATTATTTATTTATTATTATTTACGTCATATTGATAATCACAAACAAGCACCGCAAGCCTGGTGCTTTTTTTTTATTTTTATTTTTTTTTAATTATGACATTTTAAAACATAATTTCTATAAAAATGGTGATTAGATGTATTTTATTTCCCCAAATCATGCAGCCCTGCCTTTTTACCTTCACTAGTACATTTGAAATAGTCCTGCACCGAGACCCATCTGTGGACGATTCACATTCATAAAGCTGTGCAATTATTAATATTTTTAAATTGAGAAACGTTTTGAGTACGTCACACCGCAGGACACTGATGTCAACTACCCAAACACAAGCTGTACTCTGCATGTGACGTGTTATATACCGTATATGTTAGCAAGCCGACCCAAACGCTGCTGTGCTTCATGCTGACGTCTCCATTCTCTAGTCCACACACTCTTGTGTTCTTGAACAAACCCATCTCTTCTCCTTCCGAAGCAGCAAGTGTCAGGTCTGTCGAAGAAGAAGCGGGATCGCCAGTGGTCGAAAGCCTGGACTCAACTCCAGAAGATCCGGGCAGAAGCTGCGACACCAATCCCAGCAGTGAAGCCTCTCCGTTGTGTCACGGTGACCCAGAGAGCCTTTCTTCAGACGTGAAGGAGCTTCACTGTCCTGACACCATCCCTGAGGTCAACTCCACAGTCCCCGATACGCCACTGAACCCGTGTGTGAGCGCCAGAACTGAGGACAATCCTCTCACAGACACACCAGCTCACGATCAGACCACAGCAGATCAGCCTGACGCTTCAGCCGGCCTGGCAGATCCACATCTGAAGCGTAATGCAGAACTCGTCAGGGCTAAGGACGATGACCCTTTAAACGCTGATATTGACCCGAAAGCAAGCAGTCCATGCGATGAGAATAAAGACACGTGTGTGGGCGACCCGCTTCAGTCGGGAAACGGTGTCGAGACACGTGATGATGTAGACGGAGTGACGCCGCAAGCCCCGCCCACTCCTCTTGTAGGCCCCGCCCACCGGAAACCTGAAAATAAGAAACATTTCTTCCAAAGAAACAAAAAAAGCAGTAATGAAGGTAATCTATTTATGTGTGTAATAAAGCTCGTGTTTTTCAGCACTGCTGATTAAAGTGTCCAATGAGTTGAAAACACCGTAAATATTTACTTTATCAAAAAAATATTTACAGTTACTATTTATATTACTTAGAGCTGGGCAACAATTAATCACATCCAAAATAAAAGTTATGTACACACACACACACATATATATATATATATATATATGTATGCGCAAATATTTTTAAATATGCGTGTGTTTATATATACAAAATAATGATACACAGTGCACACATGTTATGTAAACACAAAACATTTTTTCTATGCAATTTATCGTTGCCCAGCACTAATAATATTTTAACGTGACGCTGATGGGATATTTCTGGAAAATTCTGAAGTGTATTTTCCTGCTGTTCACAATCCCAGATATTTTGCTAATTGTTTGAATGTCATGAAAACATGTTCTAGTCACATTTCAGCCCAAGATCAAAAGAAAATGGCTATTAATTTTTGTATTATTTAATGCATATTTTACAGTTATTTACAATCAGCATAAAGCATTGCAAATAGCACGCTATATTTATATATTTAAAAATATATTTAAATATGAATAAATACAAACTTTTTTATTCATATTAAATATATATATATATATATATATATATATATATATATATATATATATATTACAATTTAGTAAAACTATATTTTTAGTTCACTTTTTTTAAATTGTCAATAATAAATTATTTAATTATTTTAATTATTTGTTTAATTGTTTTTTATTTTTAGTTCCTTCTATTTTTAATGTAATTTTATATTATATTATAATTAAAGATCCTCTGACCTAAATTGTCGTTACATGATGTCATAATGGAAAAAAAAATAATCATTGTTCTGAAAACAGGTTTTTGATTTTCGGTTGAAACGATTGACATTTTCTGGACATGTTTTTGTGACAATGACAATTCCTGAAACGAGTTTCGCTAACACTCGTTCAGGCTGAGTGTGTGTGTGTTCTGCTTGATCTAGTCAGATGTGAGTATCTGGCATTAGTGCTGTAGAGCCTGGAAGTGAATGTCAATCATTTCTTCAGCGTGTCTCTCTCTCTTTGACTCTCTGAAGTCGAGGGTAACAGAGGCAAGGGACGCTCTAAAAAGGCGTGTGTGTTGCAGTAAGGTAGGAGAACTGAGCAGGACCTCTGCTCGACCCGCCGGACCGATCTCTACTTACCCGTCCTCCAGCTGTTATTAACATCTCGTCTCTCAAATACACTTTTTCTGGTGTGTCCTGGACAGAATCGTTTGTTTGTCTTGTATAAATCAGTTTTTGTCTCATAACTGATTCCATTTCTTTGTGTTAACAAAAATCTCTTTGTCTAAAAGGAGTAGTTCACTTTTGCTGATAATTTACTCGCCCCCATGTCATCCAAGATGTCCATGTCTTTCTTTCTTCAGTTGGAAAGAAATTAAGGTTTTTGATGAAAACATTCCAGGATTTTTCTCTACATAATGGATGTCAATGGGGTCCAAACGGTTCAAGGTCCAAAAGACACTTTCAGTGCAAACTGTTCAAAGGGCTTTAAACGATTCCAGACGATGAATCAAGCGAAACGATCGCTCATTTAATAAATAAATAACAGTTTTAAGTTTTATAAGCTCAAATGCTCGCCTTGCTCTGTTCTGTTCTGTGATGCACATTCGTGACTCTCCTGTTCGAACTCGTTCATCAAAATGAACGAATTTACCCAGGAAAAGATTCGTTCATTTTGATGAACGGGTTCGAACAGGAGAGTCATGCTTGATAAGAACCTGATTCATCGTCTGGTGTCGTTTAAAGCCCTTTGAACAGTTTGCACTGAAACTCTCTTTTGGACCTTGAACCGTTTGGACCCCATTGAAGTCCATTATATGGAGAAAATCCTGGAATGTTTTCATCAAAAACCTTCATTTCTTTTTGAGTAAATTATCAGCAAAAGTTTTTTTTTTTAAAGTGAACTACTCCTTTAAAAGGGGTGTATGTAAAATATTCAGAAACCCTTGTTTTTAGTGCCACCGGTGGCTGTTCAGTGAACTGCGGCGGCACAAATTGGAGTCTGTAAAATGTAATGTTCCTGAAAGAGTCTCTTCTGCTCATCAAAGCTGCATTTATTTGATCAAAAATACAGTAAAAACAGTGAAATATTATTATAATGTAAATCATCTGTTTTCTATGTGAATATATAGTAAAGTGTAATTTATTCCTGTGATCAAATCAATCATTACTCCAGTCTTTAGTGTCACATGATCCTTCAGAAATCACTCTAATATGAGGATCTGATGATCAACAAACATTTATGATTATTATCAGTGTTGAAAACAGTATTTTTGTGGAAACCGCAAAACCTTTGATGGATAGAAAGTCTAAAAGAACAGTATTTATTTTAAATAGAATCTTTTGTGACATTATAAATGTCACTTTTGATAAATTTGATGCATATCTTTGCCTATTTTTATGTAATTGGTTAAATATGTTAAGAGTGTGAATCACAGCGAAATGATTAATTGACTAACAGTAAATGATTGACCGCAGAAGAATGTGAATATTCTGAGCGTTTGTCTGACCGCCGTGACCTTTAACCCGACATGTGTTAGGGTCTCCTTCGGTATTTTATCTGTTATGGGGGAAAGATAAGCAGAGTAAATAGTTCAGAATAAGTCATAAAGACTCAAGATCATCCAATAGTGTGTAAAATAAAGATGTAATATAGTTTTCTGGATAAAGAGCTTAGACATTGTTTTGCTAAATATTACACAAGTAACATGTATATGAAAACTTTTTTTGGTTTCTGTTGTATGTCTGTATTAACCCCTTCAGTAATGGACCGTAATCACTCAATCCTCTTCTTGAGAAACTTTGGTGGTGTTAACATCTATTATGCTGCTATGTTGTGATTTAATGCTGATTTTCTTTGCATTTCAGGCCAAATGTTTCCACTCAATTTTTTAACGTATTTTTCATTTCATCCACTCATTTCAGGAAGCTCCAGGAAAAGGAGACCAAAAGGGAGACGGAGGAGTTGAGCGTGTTCCTGCCGTGATCCCGTCGCTCCGGGAACAGCTTTAGTGGACTGCACTGTCTGTTTTTAAATGCTAAATCTTAAGATTTGACCAAATCATTTTAAATATTTGCACAGTGTAAGATGCATTTATGATACTCCCTAGAAAACTTTGTTTACACACCAGATCAGTTGGAGGAGAGGAAAGTGAACCCAGTGTTTCTGAAACCTTTAAGATAAATGCCGTTCACTATTAATATTGCTCTGAATGTAAGCTTTATATGTTATAAAGATGTTTGGCATAAAGTATTAGTTCATTCTTATATCAATTCGAAAATATTTCTGTAATAGGCTAATATATCTCAGCAGAAGTGATGATGAGATTATATTTTGTGCTTGCAGTGGTCTTTTTGAGTGTGACTTTCATATTGATGTCAGGATGTATTTTCATGTATAAGGAGAAAATATCTAAATTATATATAAATAAAAATGGAAAATAATGTTTGAGGTTTGTTCGTTGATTTTGACACTCCCCCTACTTTCCCGCCTACTCACTTAACAAGTGATGGTCATTGGACGCGTTGTGATGAAGCCCACAGATATTCATCATGTAGATATCTGTCAGAACATGATGTGGTTCCAGCATTATCAGCTGATGTCCTATCACATGCTCAAGCCAAAGTTAAAAGTAACTGATCAATAGTTCATTGTAGTGGCTTCTTAACTCAATAAAAGCACGTAAACTGCTTTTATTGTACGTCTTCCGAGGGTGCTCTATAGATCAGATACCTGAATCCTAAATGGGTTACTTTTAAATATCTTATTAGAGATGTGCATGCTTACATTGTATAATTTGTACATTAAATCTATGAACTCCAAGGATTTGTTATTAGCATAAAAAAAAAATCTGCTTTTAGCATTTTGACAGTAATAGGGCTTTTTTTATCTGCTGGACTCGCACACCCGTCACGTTTGTAGTTTTTATTCGTGTTTGTAGTTCTAATCGAATCTCGTCTAGCCGTTAGGAGCACTATTCTGATTCTAACCGGAAAAAGTAGACCATCTTTGGAAAAGCCTACTCATTTAAACATACTACGATTTTGGACATCGATTCTAATTTCCAACACTAATTGTTTGTGACGGATAGTATGCCATTGGGACGCAGCATCTGATCTCTGTCCAGTAATCATCATCGAATGCGATTGGTTAATTCAAATCAGCGGTGAGAAAAGTAACATGTGTCACAGGCGAGGAATGACGCAGGGAAACTTTACTAGATGTTGAATCAAACATCAGCAGTGAATGTGACAACAACAGGTTAGAAGTATTATTAATATACTACCTAACTTACCAGTTACGAACCGTTTCGTCTCGGCCGGATCAACGCGCCTATTATTACTGCGCGGTGATGGGGAAAGGGGAGTCGAATCCAGAAGAGTCGGTTCCTCGACTCTCAATAGCCATAGTGTTGGAATCGACTCCTGGACAGGAATCGACGACCAGTAAGCTATCGATTCTGGATTTTCTTAAAACCTGAGGTGTGTTCGTGTTATTTTTTAACTTTATTTTCCAAGAGATGTGAGGAATTTGGCATTTTGTGTGTGTAATTCTTGGATTTGTGTGTAAAGTTTAAAAACTGTAAACAAACTGTAAAAGTAAATGGAGTCGACTCCAACATTAGGAGTCGGGAATCGGAGTCGACTCCGCGAACCGCTGACTCGAACACCTCCTCGTCTATGAGCGTCTGGACGCGCGGCCGAATGCTGTCATTACACTGGTTCCTCGAGACTCGTCGTCATGTCTCTGGGCTGGTCAGGGAACGACCACAAAAGCTACTCGAACCCGCAGACGGGCGCCTTGAAACGGGCGAGAAACGACTCTGGGAACAAGGTGTCGGTGGTTCTGGGCGCGCAGTGGGGCGATGAGGGCAAAGGTAAAGTGGTGGACTTACTCGCCACGGAGTCCGACATCGTGTGCAGGTGTCAGGTAAGACAACAACAACTAAAGCAAAACTTCATCGGTAACTTTTTGTATGGAATATATAACGATTATTAATGTAACGTTAATTATACATCAAATTGCTTTTACTAAATGTATTTTAATTAATGACATATATATTTTAATTATATTTTAGGTAGTTTTAGCAGTTATTTCATTAACAATAGCTAATTTAATAGGTTCCCCTACAAATAACGATGCTAAAAATACTTTAATATGTGTAAACTTATTATCAGGAACATAATGAATTCAAATAGACTATAGCAAACTGTCGTGCTTTTAGTTAAATTCAATATTCTAACGTAATATAACGCTGAATATGTCATCCAAAGTTTATAGAAATAGCCTACAGCTGAACTGAGCATTTATACAAATGAGAAATATGTTTATTTGACAGAAAATTACATATAATATAAATATTGTCCAATAGACTGACTTTTTATTTTATTTTATTTCTATGCTCAGTTCAGTTGTATTGTCATAAACATGAGATGTGTACATTTATCTTGATTGTGTTTGTGTCTTTTCTTTGATAATTAGTTTGGATCGTGCATTTGAATTCATGGATGTTATTGCATATTCTGGTCATTGACAAACCCTAATCAGTGATCTAACTGTAATCTGCAGTCTATTGAGTGGTTCCAGCTCTACTCACACTCATTATCATTATTAATCACATGCAATTTAATTCCCATTGCATTATATGAAGTATTCTGAACAGTCCGGCTGTCCGGCTGTCTGTCTTTCACTGGTGTCGCTGTGTGTATGTGT
The DNA here is from genome assembly GCF_988280905.1 of Pimephales promelas. Taxonomy (NCBI): domain Eukaryota; kingdom Metazoa; phylum Chordata; class Actinopteri; order Cypriniformes; family Leuciscidae; genus Pimephales; species Pimephales promelas. The sequence continues at coordinate 34,788,171 of NC_142783.1, read as the reverse complement.
GTGTGTAGACACTGAATGTCAGTCCCAGAATTCCTCTCTGCCCTTCGCTGAACTCTGGTCACATTGCCGGCGTTCCTGGACATGTGAGAAGGGCACGACTCTCTGTGTCCGGGTAAAGGCCAAGCCGGCCGCCTGAAGATCCTGGGGTCGCATTTCCAGGTCTCGCGATTGTAAATTTGGAGCTGGAACCTTTAAGTTGTTGATGAGGTTTTGCTCCTCGGATTAAGTTTCTGTTGACTGCAACAGATAATAATGCAATGCATGCCAAAGTGCCAACCTCATTCTGTCCGTCGTACGAACAAATTATGAGGAACTCGTGCAGAAACAAGAGAGAAGCAACCAACTGTTTGTTTCTATGCATACTGTTCAATAAAAGCTGCTGAATGCTTTTTTTTTTTTACCAAATAATTTAGTCAGATAAAAGCCTTAACCAAGTTTAGACCTTTTTATTTTGTATTTTTAACTACAATAAAAAGTCAGTTTAATACAATATGGCTAACAAGTGACGTTTTTTAATGATTAAAGGAGTAGTTCTGTTTTTAAAAAAAACTTTTGCTGATAATTTACTCACCCCCAGGTCATTCAAGATGTCCATGTCTTTCTTTCTTCAGTCGAAAAGAAATTAAGGTTTTTGATGAAAACATTCCAGGATTTTTCTCCATATAATGGACTTCAATGGGGTCCAAACGGTTCAAGGTCCAAATGAGAGGGTTTTTTTTTTTTTTTCTTCATTTTAATCAGTTGTTTGTTATCAGTTTTTATGTCCATCTTATGATGTTTATTGCATTAGTTTAGTGTCATGTGTATCTGAGTTTTTCCATATATATATCCACAGGTGAAACTTGAAAAATTTTAATATCATGCAAAATTTCATATATTTCAGATATTCAAATTGGCTTTATGCACAGCTGCACTGCTTCCTGAACTTCAGCCAGCTCCTTGTTTCCTGTCTGCCATTATTGGACACATTGATTAATTCAGGTGTGCTTGACCTCAGTAGTCATGGCAACAATAATCAGACACACCTGAATTAATCAATTTTGCCCAATAATGGCAGGAAACAAAGAGCTGGCTGAAGTTCAGGAAGTAGTGCAGCTGTGCATAAAGCCCATTAAAAGGTGAAACTAATATATTTAGTATATATAACTATATACTGATGCATGATTGTACTTTTCAGAGAGCTGACATTTCTGTATTTAAAATCTTTTTTTTTTAATTTATGTCATGTAATCGATTTTTCTGAGATTTTGAGGTTCATAAGTTCAAGGCATTATCATAAAAAATTTAACTTTTGCACTTTTGAAACTCAATTTTGTGTAAAAGCTAAATATCTTTGATTCCTTCTTTCGCTGTGTGATGATGCTGGTTGTCAGTTTATGTGTTTAAAGATCACATCAGACGTTAATACCCACTTGTATTTTCTGTCGCTCCACAGGGAGGGAATAACGCCGGGCACACAGTGGTGGTGGATGAGAAAGAATATGATTTCCATCTTCTCCCCAGTGGAATAATCAGCACCAAATGCATATCATTCATTGGTGAGAAGGAGAGTGTCGTTTTGCGTATGATGGAATCTGGTATTTTCAGAGATGATGAAGTGTAAACTGTGGTTTCTGTAAACCTGAAAAGTGTGTGTTCATCCACAGGTAATGGCGTAGTCATTCATCTTCCTGGATTATTCGAAGAGATTGACAAGAATGAGAAAAAAGGTAAAGAAAAGAGAGACAGATTATTGCAGAAGTGAAAGCAGTGAAAGTTTTTTGTCCTGACTTACACAGGGGTGTCCTGAGTTACACAGGGGTGTCCTGACTTACACAGGGGTGTCCTTACTTACACAGGGGTGTCCTTACTTACACAGGGGTGTCCTGACTTACACAGGGGTGTCCTGAGTTACACAGAGGAGTCCTGACTTACACAGGGGTGTCCTGACTTACACAGGGGTGTCCTGAGTTACACAGGCGTGTCCTGAGTTACACAGGGGTGTCCTGAGTTACACAGGCGTGTCCTGAGTTACACAGGGGTGTCCTGACTTACACAGGGGTGTCCTGAGTTACACAGGGGTGTCCTGAGTTACACAGGCGTGTCCTGAGTTACACAGGGGTGTCCTGAGTTACACAGGCGTGTCCTGAGTTACACAGGGGTGTCCTGACTTACACAGGGGTGTCCTGAGTTACACAGGCGTGTCCTGAGTTACACAGGGGTGTCCTGAGTTACACAGGGGTGTCCTGAGTTACACAGGGGTGTCCTGACTTACACAGGGGTGTCCTGACTTACACAGGGGAGTCCTGACTTACACAGGGGTGTCCTGAGTTACACAGGGGTGTCCTGAGTTACACAGGGGTGTCCTGAGTTACACAGGGGTGTCCTGAGTTACACAGGGGTGTCCTGACTTACACAGGGGTGTCCTGACTTACACAGGGGTGTCCTGAGTTACACAGGGGTGTCCTGAGTTACACAGGGGTGTCCTGAGTTACACAGGGGTGTCCTGAGTTACACAGGGCTGTCCTGAGTTACACAGGGGTGTCCTGACTTACACAGGGGAGTCCTGACTTACACAGGGGAGTCCTGACTTACACAGGGGAGTCCTGAGTTACACAGGGGTGTCCTGAGTTACACAGGGGTGTCCTGACTTACACAGGGGTGTCCTGACTTACACAGGGGTGTCCTGAGTTACACAGGGGTGTCCTGAGTTACACAGGGGTGTCCTGACTTACACAGGGGTGTCCTGAGTTACACAGGGGTGTCCTGAGTTACACAGGGGTGTCCTGACTTACACAGGGGTGTCCTGACTTACACAGGGGTGTCCTGACTTACACAGGGGTGTCCTGACTTACACAGGGGTGTCCTGAGTTACACAGGGGTGTCCTGACTTACACAGGGGTGTCCTGACTTACACAGGGGTGTCCTGAGTTACACAGGGGTGTCCTGAGTTACACAGGGGAGTCCTGACTTACACAGGGGTGTCCTGACTTACACAGGGGTGTCCTGACTTACACAGGGGAGTCCTGACTTACACAGGGGTGTCCTGACTTACTCAGGGGAGTCCTGACTTACACAGGGGTGTCCTGAGTTACACAGGGGTGTCCTGAGTTACACAGGGGAGTCCTGACTTACACAGGGGAGTCCTGACTTACACAGGGGAGTCCTGACTTACACAGGAGAGTCCTGACTTACACAGGGGAGTCCTGACTTACACAGGGGAGTCCTGACTTACACAGGGGTGTCCTGACTTACTCAGGGGAGTCCTGACTTACACAGGGGAGTCCTGACTTACACAGGGGTGTCCTGACTTACACAGGGGAGTCCTGACTTACACAGGGGAGTCCTGACTTACACAGGGGAGTCCTGACTTACACAGGGGTGTCCTTACTTACACAGGGGAGTCCTGACTTACACAGGGGTGTCCTTACTTACACAGGGGTGTCCTGACTTACACAGGGGTGTCCTGACTTACACAGGGGTGTCCTGACTTACACAGGGGTGTCCTTACTTACACAGGGGTGTCCTGACTTACACAGGGGTGTCCTTACTTACACAGGGGAGTCCTGACTTACACAGGGGTGTCCTTACTTACACAGGGGTGTCCTGACTTACACAGGGGTGTCCTTACTTACACAGGGGAGTCCTGACTTACACAGGGGTGTCCTTACTTACACAGGGGTGTCCTTACTTACACAGGGGTGTCCTGAGTTACACAGGGGTGTCCTGACTTACACAGGGGTGTCCTGACTTACACAGGGGAGTCCTGACTTACACAGTGGTGTCCTTACTTACACAGGGGAGTCCTGACTTACACAGGGGTGTCCTTACTTACACAGGGGTGTCCTGACTTACACAGGGGAGTCCTGACTTACACAGGGGAGTCCTGACTTACACAGGGGAGTCCTGACTTACACAGGGGTGTCCTTACTTACTCAGGGGTGTCTTGACTTACACAGGGCAGTCCTGACTTACACAGGGGTGTCCTGAGTTACTCAGGGGTGTCCTTACTTACACAGGGCAGTCCTGACTTACACAGGGGAGTCCTGACTTACACAGGGGTGTCCTGAGTTACTCAGGGGTGTCCTGACTTACACAGGGGTGTCCTGACTTACACAGGGGTGTCCTGAGTTACACAGGGGTGTCCTTACTTACACAGGGGTGTCCTGACTTACACAGGGGTGTCCTTACTTACACAGGGGTGTCCTGACTTACACAGGGGTGTCCTGACTTACACAGGGGTGTCCTGAGTTACACAGGGGTGTCCTTACTTACACAGGGGTGTCCTGACTTACACAGGGGTGTCCTTACTTACACAGGGGTGTCCTGACTTACACAGGGGTGTCCTGAGTTACACAGGGGTGTCCTTACTTACACAGGGGTGTCCTGACTTACACAGGGGTGTCCTGACTTACACAGGGGTGTCCTGAGTTACACAGGGGTGTCCTTACTTACACAGGGGTGTCCTGACTTACACAGGGGTGTCCTGAGTTACACAGGGGTGTCCTTACTTACACAGGGGTGTCCTGACTTACACAGGGGTGTCCTGAGTTACACAGGGGTGTCCTTACTTACACAGGGGTGTCCTGACTTACACAGGGGTGTCCTGACTTACACAGGGGTGTCCTTACTTACACAGGGGTGTCCTGACTTACACAGAGGAGTCCTGACTTACACAGGGGTGTCCTGAGTTACACAGGGGTGTCCTTACTTACACAGGGGTGTCCTGACTTACACAGGGGTGTCCTGAGTTACACAGGGGTGTCCTTACTTACACAGGGGTGTCCTGACTTACACAGGGGTGTCCTGAGTTACACAGGGGTGTCCTTACTTACACAGGGGTGTCCTGACTTACACAGGGGTGTCCTGACTTACACAGGGGTGTCCTGACTTACACAGGGGTGTCCTGACTTACACAGGGGTGTCCTGAGTTACACAGGGGTGTCCTTACTTACACAGGGGAGTCCTGACTTACACAGGGGTGTCCTGACTTACACAGGGGTGTCCTTACTTACACAGGGGTGTCCTTACTTACACAGGGGTGTCCTGACTTACACAGGGGTGTCCTGAGTTACACAGGGGTGTCCTGAGTTACACAGGGGTGTCCTTACTTACACAGGGGTGTCCTGACTTACACAGGGGTGTCCTGACTTACACAGGGGTGTCCTGAGTTACACAGGGGTGTCCTGACTTACACAGGGGTGTCCTGACTTACACAGGGGTGTCCTGAGTTACACAGGGGTGTCCTGAGTTACACAGGGGAGTCCTGACTTACACAGGGGTGTCCTGACTTACACAGGGGTGTCCTGACTTACACAGGGGAGTCCTGACTTACACAGGGGTGTCCTGACTTACTCAGGGGAGTCCTGACTTACACAGGGGTGTCCTGAGTTACACAGGGGTGTCCTGAGTTACACAGGGGAGTCCTGACTTACACAGGGGAGTCCTGACTTACACAGGGGAGTCCTGACTTACACAGGGGAGTCCTGACTTACACAGGGGAGTCCTGACTTACACAGGGGTGTCCTGACTTACTCAGGGGAGTCCTGACTTACACAGGGGAGTCCTGACTTACACAGGGGTGTCCTGACTTACACAGGGGAGTCCTGACTTACACAGGGGAGTCCTGACTTACACAGGGGAGTCCTGACTTACACAGGGGTGTCCTTACTTACACAGGGGAGTCCTGACTTACACAGGGGTGTCCTTACTTACACAGGGGTGTCCTGACTTACACAGGGGTGTCCTGACTTACACAGGGGTGTCCTTACTTACACAGGGGTGTCCTGACTTACACAGGGGTGTCCTTACTTACACAGGGGAGTCCTGACTTACACAGGGGTGTCCTTACTTACACAGGGGTGTCCTGACTTACACAGGGGTGTCCTTACTTACACAGGGGAGTCCTGACTTACACAGGGGTGTCCTTACTTACACAGGGGTGTCCTTACTTACACAGGGGTGTCCTGAGTTACACAGGGGTGTCCTGACTTACACAGGGGTGTCCTGACTTACACAGGGGAGTCCTGACTTACACAGTGGTGTCCTTACTTACACAGGGGAGTCCTGACTTACACAGGGGTGTCCTTACTTACACAGGGGTGTCCTGACTTACACAGGGGAGTCCTGACTTACACAGGGGAGTCCTGACTTACACAGGGGAGTCCTGACTTACACAGGGGTGTCCTTACTTACTCAGGGGTGTCTTGACTTACACAGGGCAGTCCTGACTTACACAGGGGTGTCCTGAGTTACTCAGGGGTGTCCTTACTTACACAGGGCAGTCCTGACTTACACAGGGGAGTCCTGACTTACACAGGGGTGTCCTGAGTTACTCAGGGGTGTCCTGACTTACACAGGGGTGTCCTGACTTACACAGGGGTGTCCTGAGTTACACAGGGGTGTCCTTACTTACACAGGGGTGTCCTGACTTACACAGGGGTGTCCTTACTTACACAGGGGTGTCCTGACTTACACAGGGGTGTCCTGACTTACACAGGGGTGTCCTGAGTTACACAGGGGTGTCCTTACTTACACAGGGGTGTCCTGACTTACACAGGGGTGTCCTTACTTACACAGGGGTGTCCTGACTTACACAGGGGTGTCCTGAGTTACACAGGGGTGTCCTTACTTACACAGGGGTGTCCTGACTTACACAGGGGTGTCCTGACTTACACAGGGGTGTCCTGAGTTACACAGGGGTGTCCTTACTTACACAGGGGTGTCCTGACTTACACAGGGGTGTCCTGAGTTACACAGGGGTGTCCTTACTTACACAGGGGTGTCCTGACTTACACAGGGGTGTCCTGAGTTACACAGGGGTGTCCTTACTTACACAGGGGTGTCCTGACTTACACAGGGGTGTCCTGACTTACACAGGGGTGTCCTTACTTACACAGGGGTGTCCTGACTTACACAGAGGAGTCCTGACTTACACAGGGGTGTCCTGAGTTACACAGGGGTGTCCTTACTTACACAGGGGTGTCCTGACTTACACAGGGGTGTCCTGAGTTACACAGGGGTGTCCTTACTTACACAGGGGTGTCCTGACTTACACAGGGGTGTCCTGAGTTACACAGGGGTGTCCTTACTTACACAGGGGTGTCCTGACTTACACAGGGGTGTCCTGACTTACACAGGGGTGTCCTGACTTACACAGGGGTGTCCTGACTTACACAGGGGTGTCCTGACTTACACAGGGGAGTCCTGACTTACACAGGGGAGTCCTGACTTACACAGGGGAGTCCTGACTTACACAGGGGTGTCCTTACTTACTCAGGGGTGTCTTGACTTACACAGGGCAGTCCTGACTTACACAGGGGTGTCCTGAGTTACTCAGGGGTGTCCTTACTTACACAGGGCAGTCCTGACTTACACAGGGGAGTCCTGACTTACACAGGGGTGTCCTGAGTTACTCAGGGGTGTCCTGACTTACACAGGGGTGTCCTGACTTACACAGGGGTGTCCTGAGTTACACAGGGGTGTCCTTACTTACACAGGGGTGTCCTGACTTACACAGGGGTGTCCTTACTTACACAGGGGTGTCCTGACTTACACAGGGGTGTCCTGACTTACACAGGGGTGTCCTGAGTTACACATGGGTGTCCTTACTTACACAGGGGTGTCCTGACTTACACAGGGGTGTCCTTACTTACACAGGGGTGTCCTGACTTACACAGGGGTGTCCTGAGTTACACAGGGGTGTCCTTACTTACACAGGGGTGTCCTGACTTACACAGGGGTGTCCTGACTTACACAGGGGTGTCCTGAGTTACACAGGGGTGTCCTTACTTACACAGGGGTGTCCTGACTTACACAGGGGTGTCCTGAGTTACACAGGGGTGTCCTTACTTACACAGGGGTGTCCTGACTTACACAGGGGTGTCCTGAGTTACACAGGGGTGTCCTTACTTACACAGGGGTGTCCTGACTTACACAGGGGTGTCCTGACTTACACAGGGGTGTCCTTACTTACACAGGGGTGTCCTGACTTACACAGAGGAGTCCTGACTTACACAGGGGTGTCCTGAGTTACACAGGGGTGTCCTTACTTACACAGGGGTGTCCTGACTTACACAGGGGTGTCCTGAGTTACACAGGGGTGTCCTTACTTACACAGGGGTGTCCTGACTTACACAGGGGTGTCCTGAGTTACACAGGGGTGTCCTTACTTACACAGGGGTGTCCTGACTTACACAGGGGTGTCCTGACTTACACAGGGGTGTCCTGACTTACACAGGGGTGTCCTGACTTACACAGGGGTGTCCTGACTTACACAGGGGTGTCCTGAGTTACACAGGGGTGTCCTGACTTACACAGGGGTGTCCTGACTTACACAGGGGTGTCCTGACTTACACAGGGGTGTCCTGACTTACACAGGGGTGTCCTGAGTTACACAGGGGTGTCCTTACTTACACAGGGGTGTCCTGACTTACACAGGGGTGTCCTGAGTTACACAGGGGTGTCCTTACTTACACAGGGGTGTCCTGACTTACACAGGGGTGTCCTGACTTACACAGGGGTGTCCTGAGTTACACAGGGGTGTCCTGAGTTACACAGGGGTGTCCTGAGTTACACAGGGGTGTCCTGAGTTACACAGGGGTGTCCTGACTTACACAGGGGTGTCCTGACTTACACAGGGGTGTCCTGAGTTACACAGGGGTGTCCTGAGTTACACAGGGGTGTCCTTACTTACACAGGGGTGTCCTGACTTACACAGGGGTGTCCTGACTTACACAGAGGAGTCCTGACTTAATTAATCACGAATAATCGTTTTGACAGTACTAATTTTTTTGTTTGATATAAAATAGACGCTAAAATTGCAACAAAAAAAAAGTTATGTTCCAAATTAGTTAATATCACAAAAAGGATTTTAAAGTACCAACTCCATGGAAACGCAATGTCCGGTTTCAAAGCTGGATGGAAAATTTCGCTGGGTGAATTTTGAGTCTTTAAGCTTTCGAATGACATCATTTATTATCACTGCTAAAAAATGTGACCGGTGAAAAACGGTAATAAAAAAGTGTCCCGTGACTAAAACATGTTAGCAACATGTTTAATCAGTGCTAGCAAACATGCTAATTCATGCTAGCAATGCGTTAAGGCATGCAGGCAGCATTCTAATTCATGCTAGCAACGTGTTAAATCATACTGGCAATGTGAAAAACATGTTAGCAGCATGCTAATTCATGTTGGTAAAATGTTGAATAATACTAGCAATGTGTAAAAACATGCTAGTGATGTATGCTAATTCATGTTAACAACCTGCTAATTGATTCTAGCAATGTGCTTAGACATGCTAGCAAAATGTTTAATCATGCTAGCGATGTTCTTAACTAGCAGTGTGCTATTTCATGCTAGTAATGTGTTAATTCATGCTAGCAATCTTAAATCATACTAGCAATGTGTAAAAACATGCTAACGATATTTGCTAATTCATGCTTGCAATGTGTTAAAATATGTCAGGAATGTGCTAAAACATGTTAGCAGCATGCTAATTCATGCTAGTAATGTGCACATCTTGTAACGTGTCCACTTGCAAGACAATGAGAGTTAACAGACCAGACTTACACAAAGTCTGTTTATTAGATCAGTTCCATTGATTACCCATGGCTTTATTCTGTTCACACAGGAATAATTGTATTTTTTTATTCCTTACATGATAAGGGCTGAAAGGATGGGAAAAAAGACTGGTCATCTCGGACCGGGCTCACATTGGTAATATAATTTATATTACTAACTATAAATAATAGTGTTTTTTTAGATATATATAGTGTACTTTAGAATACTGTGATCGTGGAAAATACATATAATGGAAAAGGATCTTCTGATTTCATGTATTTCTGTCAGTATTTGACTTTCATCAGGCCGTTGATGGACTTCAGGAGGTTCAGAGACAAGCTCAGGAAGGAAAAAAGTAAGTTGTGCAGCTGGCTTTGTGCTGGTTTAGTGCTGAAATAACCAGCAACCATTCTGTTCAAAGCACTTTCCATAAATATACTTTTTTGTAGTGATGTAAAGTAAACTATTATCCATCATAAAAGTAACCTTTATCAAAAGTAGGTCATTTTAGATCATTCAAATGTCCGAATCCTCCCTTAAAATGGTGATTTTGGCCTGTCTCACCTTAGTTTGATCAAACATATGCTTTAAAAACTTCATGTACATTTAATTATTATGTTGGCTAGGCTGGAACATCAAAACTATGTTAAATCCCATAGACTTTCACCAAGGGGTTCAAAACATTTTTACAATAACTCCAATAGAGAGAAAAGCTTCATCCACCAAGTATCTATCGTGCATGAATTAGCATGTTGTTAGCGTATTTTATCAAGTTTCTAACATGAATTATCAGGTTGCTAGCATGTTTTAGTATTTTGAATTATATATATAAGCATTTTCCTTGCATTTTTATCTATCGTGCATGAATTAGCATGTTGTTAGCATATTTTATGAAGTTTCTAACATGAATTATCAGGTTGCTAGCATGTTTTAGTATTTTGAATTATATAAGCATTTTCCTTGCATTTTTATCTATCGTGCATGAATTAGCATGTTGTTAGCATATTTTATCATGTTTCTAACATGAATTATCAGGTTGCTAGCATGTTTTAGTATTTTGTATTATATATATAAGCATTTTCCTTGCATTTTTAACATAGCTTGCATGAATTAGCATGCTTCTAGCATATTTTAGTATCCTACATAGATAGGATGATTTAAAATTTGCCAAGATGTTTTAACACATGCTAGCATGAATTAGAACATTGCTAACGTGTTTTATCATATTGCTAGCATTATTTAGCATGCCAATTAATTAATGCTAGGCTAGCTATGTACTAAAATAAGCTAGCAGCATGCTAATTAATGTCAACAATGTGTTGAACATGCTAGCTTACATGCTACAAATATGCTATAATGCTAGACACATAACAAGACATGCTAACGACATGAAAAAACAGGAGGGAAGTTTAGAAAACTTTTAACTTTAAGTTCGTTAGAACATACTTTGCTTTCTAGATTACCTTAATTTCTGTAGTTATTGTTAATTTTTTCGAAGAAAACGAAATCAAGGTTTTACACCGTATTCATTACTGTAGTTTGGTGCAAACGTATTGAATTAATAATAGTAATAATACATTGTGTTTATACTGAAGCTTTTTTATACAAAGTGCAACAAACATCAATAAATAAATGCAAAAAAAAACGTAATTTTTTTTAATAGTTGTTGTTGTTTTATAGTGTTTCTGCTGATTGTAACCGTGTTTATGTTTGCTCACAGCATAGGAACGACTAAGAAAGGCATCGGACCCACGTACGCCTGTAAAGCGTCTCGCACCGGGCTTCGCATCTGTGACCTGATGGCAGATTTCAGCGAGTTTTCTACGAGGTAAATGATCTTTCTAATGCAGGTGATGTCAGTGATCAGCGGTCATCTGACCTGTTCTGTCCTCCTGAAGGGTGAAGAACCTCGTGCTGCAGTACCAGTCCATGTATCCCACCCTTAAAGTGGACGTCGAGGGCGAGCTGAAGAAGCTAAAGGTCAGTTAAACCGGAGACGCTGGCGGTGTGTGTTACGCCGGCGTCTCTGATCCGCTCTCTCTCCTGCAGGACTACGCCGAGAGGATCCGACCTCTGGTCAGAGACGGGGTCTATTTCATGTATGATGCGATTCACGGACCCCCGAAGAAAATCCTGGTGGAGGGGGCGAACGCTGCTCTCCTTGACATTGACTTTGGTAAGAACATGCGCCGCTTTGTGTTTGGGACTTTTTTTATTTTATTCAACATGTTAAAAGACAACAAGAACAAACAAGATCATCAGCAGATAACAGTCATGTTCAAAGAAGAAGTCTTGTCCTATTGTTTTCATCATTAGATATATAATTAAATAAAAATCAACAATAAATATTAAAAGAAAATCATACTTAGACATCCATAGAAACGCCTGATTCAATAGTTCTTTGGCTTTATTTAATATTGCTAATTATTTTTATATATTTTTTTGTTTTAATATACTTTATATGAGGTTTCCAGCTTAATTTACCATCAATTCAACTTCCGTGTTAGTTTATTTTCATCAAATCAAATCTTCATCCTACTGTATCCAGTAGCTTCTCCAAAGTTTCACCACAGAATATTAGGTTTGTGTCATCAGCAAAAAGAATGGTTTCCACAATTTGTGACATTTCACATATTTTATTTATATAGAGGTTAAATAATAATGGCCCCAACATTGAACCCTGTGGCACCCCACATGTAACCTGCAGCTGTTGATTTGTCTTTCAACATATTGGACTTGGAAAGATGTCAGATTGAAACCTATTATGCCTATTTACAAAGTCTTGATTGTGTTTTTAATAGGGCTGTGCAAAAATTAATTGTGATTAATCGCATCCAAAATAAAAGTCTGTGTTTACATAATATATTTGTGTGTGCTGTATATAATTATTTTGTATATATAAATACACACACATGCGTGTATATATTTAAGAAAATGTGTTATTCATATATAAAATATTTATATTTATATAATATAGATTATGTATTTATATATATATATACAGAATTTAAGCGCAAATAATTCTTAAATATATACATGCATGCATATGTATTTATATATACAAAATAATTATATACAGCACACACAAATATATTATGTAAACACAGACTTTTATTTTGGATGCGATTAATCGCAATTAATTTTTGCACAGCCCTAGTTTTTAATCTTTACTAGCACAGGTTTTCATGATTTAATGTTGATTATTCTCCATTGAAACGCTGTCAAATCACGAGCCAATCAGGTGTATTTGCGTATAAGCCGAATCTGCGCGGATTTAGCGCAAATACTCAACTCGTGAACCTCGTGATATATTAAATACAGCGTATTGAACAGAATCTGCGCATTTCTGGCTCACTTGAACAAACACGTCACTACGCAACAAATAACAGCGCGCTTGTTCACTTGCATTGAAATAATAGCGAATATTAAAAAGCAATTGGTGAACAGAAAAGACATTGTTATTTTTCAGCATCCGACATGTTCTGTGTGCTGATCTGTCCACCTAACACACATTTTTGGGGAAAATAAATAAATAAATAAATAAAAAAAGGCTGTTAAAATCGATTCCCTATTATTAGTTTTTGATACTTGTGTTGGTTGGTCCGACCAATTATGTAATCGATTTTCGAACGTAAAGTGACAGCCCTACTAAAAAGAGATCAAAATAGGTCCTCTGTAAATGGTTGTTTGCCTTCCTTCCAGGAACGTACCCGTTCGTGACATCGTCCAACTGCACCGTGGGTGGTGTATGCACCGGCCTCGGCATTCCCCCCGCAAACATCGGAGATGTGTATGGAGTATCAAAGGCCTACACCACCAGAGTCGGGATTGGAGCCTTTCCCACAGAACAACTCAATGTAAGAGTCGGACTGAACCTGGAAACTTATTTATTGTGAACAAATGTAGAGTTGAACTTTGAACTTCGGGCACATGATATGCCAAAATACTTGGTGAGTATTCGCTTAAACAATATTGGTTATGTCTGAAGTAAACATAAACAATTGGGAAATAAGTTGCGTGTGTATCAGCCAATTGGATCCGTGCATTCGGTCTTAAAGTGACGGCAGCCTAATAAACCTGACGCCGTCTGTGTCATTAATGATAATTAAACAACAAAAGACAAAGAGAAAATCTCTCACTACTCTTTAGTAGATTTATTGGATTAATCTATATTTAATTTATACAGTGAAGACTATGCAGTGTTTTACATTTGGTTACTTTCTAGGGGTGTAACGATACCTTCATGTCACAATACTGAACTCACAATACGATATTATTGCGATACTCAGAAACATATGATACAAGGTTACTGTACATTAAAATGCTAAGTTTGATATTACATTGTGTGTGTAAATGAATAGACTTGGACTCGGTGCTGAAACCCAAAGCACAGACAATAGAGACACCAGAATAACAATATTCATGATTCTGAAGATGAAAACACTGAATTATTTTAGACGAATATGTCACAAGATATATTTAAAATAAACCACTTTTTACTCTTAAACATCAGACATGTGGCATTATCAGGACACACACATATCTCCCAGTGCATTATTATACATTATATATAGTAGTTTAATGTAGTACAGACACTAAAACTCCTAAAATAAAAGTAATTTTTATTTTGGGTGAACTATCCACAATATATGAAGAGTTCAGATGCAAAAGCCTCTAAATGCCATTTGAAATTTTCTTCTTTAATGATGATTTTTATCAAACTTGTATATTTAAGTTCAGTAATTTCACTTAAATATCAATTAATAGGTAATTATCATTGCCATTTAAGTGAAATCGCTGAACTTAAATATACAAGCTTGATAAAAATCATGATTAAAGAAGAAAATTTCAAATGGCATTTAGAGGCTTTTGCATCTGAACTCTTCATATATTGTTGCATTTTTGTACTGGGATATATTGTGACTTGATATATTGTTACACCACTATTAATTTCTGTTGGTAAAGACAGATTTCTGTTGTGTTTATTTTTATCATTCATTTCACAGGAATGTTATATTAGTTGAGCTCTAAGCTGTTGCCAGTCACCTCTAAGAGAGGGAATGGGATATGTTGCACATGTTGCTTGCCAATCAATAGAGGTTATGCGGTCCTACACACTGAGTGGCAGAAACACTGAGTGGCAGTCTGTGTGATATGATGATATATAGAATTGACATAAATAATCACATGGATTTAGCCCTATATTGTATTTATATAAAGCGTTCACAGACAAATTTGCTTTATTTATTTCCCCCAGGCTCATATACATGTCAGGAAACATGATTCCTGCTGCATTCATGATTACTGGATCTTTGATAAGTTGTAAGAAACTTATATCGATTATATCGAGTCCAACCTTTAGTTTAACTGATAATCAATTGTTTTCACAATGTTTTCCCAGTTTACCTATTAAATCCAGTCACTCAGCAGCTCTTCTGCCACTCAGTCCGGCGGGAAAGTGACATCAGCTATTGGCTGATCTCATGTGAGTGACAGGTTGCCCCGCCCACATCATCAGAGAAGAGGAGAGATGCTGCAAGAAGTTATTCAGATTCAAGATTATGAGGAATTGAATTCTGCAATATTTCATAAAAAATAAGAATTGTCCATCCATTTTTATTTTATTGTGATTTTAGTATCAACTTTGTCTCGAATATTTCTCCTACATTAACATCTGACTTCAGCAACACCTAAGATCTTATTTGCCATGACCTCTGCATGACCTCTGACCTGTGTTTGTGCCAGGCCGTAGGTGAGCTCCTGCAGACCCGAGGTCACGAGGTGGGCGTGACCACCGGCAGAAAGAGACGTTGTGGTTGGCTGGACTTGGTGATTCTCAAATACGCTCATATGATCAACGGATTTACTGGGTGAGTCTCTCAGTCCTGTGTATGAGTGTGTTTGCTAACATACTGAAATATGCTGAATACTATTTTTAATGATATGTGATATAGTGTGTAACACAAGGGTGCCGCACAAGTGCTTAAAAGTGAAACCAAAGCATCTCAGATCGCCCCCCGGTGGCTGGTCCCAGTATAGCTCATAAACCCAGAGTCTCGCTCGCCCCCCGGTGGCTGGTCCCAGTATAACTCATAAACCTAGTGTTTTGAACACCCCCTGGTGGCTGGTCCCAGTATAGCTCATAAACCCAGAGTCTCGCTCGCCCCCCGGTGGCTGGTCCCAGTATAGCTCATAAACCCAGAGTCTCAAACGCCCCCCAGTGGCTGGTCCCAGTATAGCTCATAAACCCAGAGTCTCAAACGCCCCCCAGTGGCTGGTCCCAGTATAGCTCATAAACCTAGTGTTTTGAACACCCCCTGGTGGCTGGTCCCAGTATAGCTCATAAACCCAGTGTTTTGATCGCCCCCCGGTGGCTGGTCCCAGTATAGCTCATAAACCCAGAGTCTCGCTCGCCCCCCGGTGGCTGGTCCCAGTATAGCTCATAAACCTAGTGTTTTGAACACCCCCTGGTGGCTGGTCCCAGTATAGCTCATAAACCCAGAGTCTCGCTCGCCCCCCGGTGGCTGGTCCCAGTATAGCTCATAAACCCAGAGTCTCAAACGCCCCCCAGTGGATGGCCCCAGTATAACTCATAAACGCAGTGTTTTGAACACCCCCCGGTGGCTGGTCCCAGTATAGCTCATAAACCCAGAGTCTCAATCGCTCCCCAGTGGCTGGTCCCAGTATAACTCATAAACCTGAGTCTGAGTCTCCCCATGAAGTCTAAATGGGACGTGATGGAAACTAAACAATCAAATTACTATTCAGATACATTTTTTTCAAAGACGTTTTCAGTTGTTTTAGGTAGCTTTTATCACGCTGCTGTAAGTTTAAATGTTCATTTTTTTAAGGCTTGATTTTCATTTTTTCCACTTCAAGGTTCGTTTTTTTTTTTTTTCATTGAGGTTTTTTGGGGGATTTTCAGGAGGAGATTTACTGTACTGTATCGCGGGAGTGTTGAGTGAGTGTGTGAGAAAACAGAAGCATGCCACTTTGTTGTCACATGACCTTGTGTAGATCAGTGAGAGATCCAGAAATAAATACAGGGATTCTGCATAAAATGTGCTTTAAAAAAAAAACCATGTAATTAAACGGTTGTTTTCTGCTTTTCTTCAGCATCGCTTTGACTAAACTGGACATCCTTGATGTTTTGGATGAAATCAAAGTGGGCGTGGCCTATAAGATCAACGGCAAACGAATTCCGCATTTCCCAGGTAAAATTAGCTAGATATTCCATAGATGTGTTATGAGCGGTGCTGGGGAGTAAGAAACTGAAACCAGTGACACTACTACTGGAACTCCACCGCTTTAGTCACTCAAGTCTATAAGTTTGTGATACTGAATGACAAAATAAAGGCAAGAACCAGTTTATTTCTAGTGCACTGACAAAGAAGCATAAAAACATATTTTACAATCCAATATCAAATGTTTTAATGGAAGTGTATCTATAATGATCTAATACCATTAAATATAAAGTGTCTGTATAATGTGTGTTATTTTATTGCTTGTTTTATGGACAGCTTGGGTTGATCCGGCCAATAAGAGACTATTAGCTCAAATTCTTCTTTATTAACACATTATACAAATGTGTTATTAAAAATGTCAAAAACGTGTTTAAACCATATAGACACTGAGATCATCAGCGGCGAACCGGTGAAATTTGAGAGTTTGATTCACTGATTCAAAACGAATGATTCACGAAGGTTTCGAAGCACTCTCTCTCTCTCTCTCTCTCTCTCTCTCTCTCTCTCTCTCTCTCTCTCTCTCTCTGCTTTTAGCCAACCTGGAGGTCCTGCAGAAGGTGGAGGTTGAATATGAGACTTTTCCCGGGTGGAAATCGGACACTTCATCGGCCCGGAAGTGGAACGATCTTCCTCCTAAAGCTCAGAACTACATCCGCTTCGTGGAGAACCACATCAGTGTTCCTAGTAAGTCCTTCATTCCTCAGTGTATGTATACACATCATTACACCATCGTCCTGTGGATTAAAACCCCTGTTTGGATCTCTTCAACACAGTTAAGTGGGTCGGTGTTGGGAAATCCAGGGAATGTATGATCCAGATGTTCTAGACGTGAGGATTCTCCTGAAGACGATCAGCACTCAGGAAACTGATGATGGAAGATCAACTCTGAACGGCTCTTCATGTCCTGGCATTATAATGATCTTTCTGTCCGTCTCAGATCGATTATTGATCATAACACACGTTTACACCCGTTGTTGATTGTGGCTGTAATGCAGTTTTGAGTTTTTTGGGATTCGATTGACCCTGTTTGTCAAAGTGGCATTTCATTGTGTTGTAGAATTGCACTGTACTGTTTCCCGCGTTCACATGTGAGACATATAAATGAAAATGTGCAAAGAGTTTTGTTGTTGTTGTTGTTGTTTTTTCCCCATTTTTGTTTTTAATACCATGAAATATGAAGTGTCTGTATAATGTGTTATTTTATTAAATTGCGGGGCGTTTGATGTTCTGCACTTTAAGTGCTGCTGAATAAGATTTTTTTTTAACCCCTTAACTGTCACCGTCCTGGTACCGGGACACCTAACTTTACTTCACGATATTTCTATTAAATCCTAATCTAATTATGACAAATTTTATATCCTTGGAAAGGTCTAAGACTTCTAAATAGATATTCTACCCCTGTTTTGTTTTAAAAATTATGTAGGAAGAGTAATTGATGAATTTATGACAAGAGTGCACCTAAAAAAATCTGCATCATAACAGGAGTTTTGACCTTTGTCACAAAAATTCGATGCACCCACTTTTAATCATTGAAACTTCTGTTTTTATGCTAAAAGTTCATAAAAAAACATATAATCTAGTATTTTTCAATAAAAAATTATAGTACAATATTATCCTCTAAAAATTATAATATTTATATTTATTATCCTCTAAAATATAATATAATTTTTTTTATCGCCTTTTTTATTATATCACATATTTTAGTAGTTATCATAAATTAGGTATCATTTGAAAGCTTATAAAATCAGAATTCATCGTGTGAAAACTGCTTTATAATTGAACGTTGCGTTACCATAGAAACGGTACTTTTTTTTTTAGGCTCCTCCCCTTTTGGGCGTCATTATATTTCATAATTTATGATCAAAACCTTTTCTAATCTTGACAAAATTGATATTGTCAGAAAGGTCTGAGTCTCAAGGTTCCAAATTTGTGACAGAATTGATATTTGGACAGAAATGTATTAATTTGTTAAGGCAGAATGTATACAACTAAATTCAATGGAATTCAATGGCACCCGGTGGCTATTTTTGGTACTACGCCTAAACAAAATCTCATGGGAACTTCAATGTTTGTGATATCAACTTCAAATTTGGAACATAACTTGATAAGATTTATGGCTTTGATTTTATAGAAATTTTAGAGTAAAAAATATTTTGTAAAATACATATTTTATATAAAATAAAAAATATATAGTACAGTATATTTGATTTACTGTAAATTTAAACCTCACTAACCTTTTCATACTTTCATTTTTTGAAGTGTTTTCACTTCAGCAATATTCTGCTGAGTGTTTTCTTTAAAACAAGACCAAACTTGGGTATATTCCAAAGCATTCTTAAATTACAACCATTTAAGTTTGAATAGTGCATTTTAACCCCCATTCTCAAAAGGGGTTGTGACAGCTAAGGGGTTAAATATATATTTCCAGTAAAACAGATGTGGCACGCAGATTTATTCATAGGCTTCTGGCATATGAAACACTCCCAGCGTTTTGTCTGATGTCAGATATAATTAGTTTAGGCAGACGATTAGCTGTGTCAGAAATAGATCGGGTGGAGAACACACTGTTCTTCTCATCCATGCCAAGAAGATGTGATCTCAGACGAACTGTAGTGCTGGGACAATCCCAGAACAACCATCAGTCAGTGGAACGATCCCAGTCGAGATCCAGTCGGGACCACAAACACTTCAGGAATGAGGGCAACGGGCAAGCCAAATAATCAGACCGTGTGTAGTGTGCTCGCCACTCCCACACACACACACACACAACTAACCTCTGCCACTCCCAAACACACACACACACACTCACTCACTCACTCACTCAACTAACCACTCCCACACACACAACTAACCTCTGCCACCCCCCACCCCACACACACCCTCAGGTAACCAATGCCACTCACACACTCAACCATAGACATACACTAGACCTCACCTTGGGGCTCTAAGCATGCGTCAAAACCGCCGCCATCTTTGAACAGGGGTCTTGTCATAGGAAGTAGCTAGGTAACGCTGCTATCTCTGCCTTTACGTCGAATTCATTGATGGTGGCGGATTTTTGTGCAGTGTATGATGTTCACGGATGAAATCTGAACTAGGAAGAATGTTTTTTTTTTTTTTTAAATTTCCTTCTGGAATCAATGATAAATACATGTCTGACTGTTAGAACAAACCAAAAAAACAAGAAAAATCGCATTCATGATGATTTATGGTGCTTTTATTTCCGTTAGACCTGTGTCTACTACATTGACGCTGATGCATTAAAGTGGAGGGGCTCCACTGTTTCAAGATGGCGGCTCTATTGACGCATTCGTTCCAATGAACTGCCGTAGCCAAGGTGACGTCTAGTGTATAAGTCTATGACACTCAACTTACAAGAGGTAAAAAAGTACTTCATATCCGACAAAACACAGGACAAACGTATAGATGATAAGTAAACGAAACAAATAATATATACTTTGTATTATTAAAAATGTACATTTTTTGTACGATCTCTCGCTAAATGATTGAGGTATTGTTGACAACAACAAAATATTAAACTCATTTCCGGCAGGGGGCGCTAAGCGCGTGCCCGCGTCTGGAAGCGCGCGAAGAAGAACCAGAATCCTTAAAGCGCGAACGCGTGTTGTTTTCCTTCACGCTCGCGCTGTTCATTAGTTCGTTTGTTTATTGTTTGTTTTTTTCCTTTTCCTCATCTTTAATCGTCGTGTTTTATAACCTGTCGTTTTTAAAATGCCTAAGAGATCCTATCCTTTCAGCGAAAGCTTCTCCTCGCAGTATAAAGTCCATGTTGGCCTGAAGGAGATCAATAACTGTGGCGTTTTTGGGCTCAAATACAAACAAGAGATTTACGGTGAGATATAAACATGTTTATTACACTTATAACGGCATTAGAGTGAAAAATTATGCAATGCTAACTATACACGTCACTGGGGTGTTTTATAATCGGTGTAATCTTTGAAACTAATGCTTGTAGTGATTTGATGATCATGTTAATGATGATTAATACTGACAATTATTACCAGCTTCAGTTTAAACGATGATCACTTATTATTACTCAGTTTTTATTACTTTCATTTTGTGTAGCTCTTTAATAATTATATATTGCTGGTGAGGTAATCAGATTCTTAGAAAGGTAGAACATGATTTATAATCAATATTAAATATGAATATTGCCTAAACTATATAAAGTGATTCCTCTTACCAGCAGTTTGACATTGGTACTAATCTTAGTGTCTTTATTAGAGATGCACATATTGGCCACCGTATCGTTATCGCCCGATATTTGTTCATTTTTAATCACCTGATAAGAATTAAGCTGATTTATTAAATCTGATAAATGTATGATTTCCTTCAGATGCTTGAAATATGATTGAAATCACTGTTTAAAAACACAAAGGAAACAGCAGTTCAGTGCAGCACCTGTCTGTCATATCGGCTACATAACATTATTATAATGAGAATATTATTATTGTTATTGGGGCATGGCTTTTAATAGTAGATTTGTTTTTCTAATCGGGCTCTCAAAAAAAGAAAAAATAGATTTATTGAGTAATATATCGGTTACTGGCTTTCAAATATAAATTATTGGTATCAGACAATTTTTTCATATCTGTGCATCCGTAGTCTTTGAGTTTTCCTAATGTGTCTATCAACTTTGTTTTAATTAGACAAGACCAAAAGCCTGCTGTTCAACGGGACCAAAGCCGTGATGGGTCGCATCTGGAAGGCGGACGGGGAGGAGAAGTGTCCGGATCCGGTTCCGGTCCCGGGACATCAGACGCTCCTCCGCGGACAGACCATCATCGGGCTCGACGGGAGACTGAAGAAAGCAGACGCTGCTCCAGGTGAGGGTCAGTGACCTCGACGTCATGCGCTGGGGTTTGTGCACAGGCGTTCTGGCCAGGGCCTAACTTTATTTCGGAAGAATATTGTATTGTAGTCAATGGTGAGACGACATATCTTGATCTCGTTTGAATTGTGCCCTGAATTACACGTATGACGTTTGTCAATTTAAAAGATGTGTTTTAAAGTCAAGAAGTCGCAGTTTGATGTAAAACTGCTGAGGTGTATGACTGTTAAAATATATAGTTACAAAGACTACAAACCCCAGAGGCACAATTACTGAAGCTAAACCGCCTCCACTCACTCAGAGATGCACTGGTTGACGATCACACGTTGATCTGATTGGTTACAAGGTGGTTTGTGACGTCAGAAACACCAGCGATTTCAAAGCGTGTCTTTGGTTCACTGCAGTTTTAAGGAGGAAACACTCATGCTCTCCACTTATCAACTTGCACATGATAAAAACACCACATAGACACACAAACAACACCTAAAAGGCAAAATTGAGGGATCAATTTGGAAAAGTCTGAATTGAGATGGCTTTTTAAAAATATATTATGATTAATTCCCGGTGGCGAACCTGTGGAACATGCAAGATCACGCTCTCACAATATAATTCATGCACAATCATATGGGAAATGATTGTGGTTTCGTTTCAGACCTGAATGCATCACTGGTGAGCATGTTTTGTAAGATTCCTCTAACCTTATTTACATATATTTTATTAGATTGTCCTGGACTTCTTTCAAGTCCTCAATACCCATTTACTTAAGGAGTTCTTTAGTAAGATTATGATTTAGTACAGACAGTGAATTAAGATTATAGTTTTGGATTTATTTATTTTTTTATCGCATCTATGTTCATTTTAGGAACTTGTATATGACTTGCTGTTTTTGTTTGGCTTTTATTGCATTGATGTTTTTTGTAATTGAATTTTTGCCATGAAAACAGCCTCTATATAAAACTCTGAATCTGAACACTGGTGAGTGTGTTGTGCTAACGTGATGTTCTGTGTGTGTGTTCAGGTTGTGCAGCGGCTCCGTTGGCGTGTTGTGTGTGTCAGCGGGTCTCGGGTTCGAGGAGGTCGTGTTCTCGGTGTGAGCGTCCGGCGTGTCCCGTGTGTGTTCAGCAGTGCAGCGTTTGCTCCGAGCGCTTCTGCTCCCTGTGCTCCGTCACTGAGTGAGTTAAACACCGCTTTAGTGCGTCCGCTCGGGGTGTGTTTCCCGAAAGCATCGTTAGCCGACTATGCTCAAGTTCTGTCGTTATCCGCCGTTAAACGAGTCGGTGTTTCCTGAAACCATCGTTCTAACAGCATCGCAGAGTTGTGTGTGTGTGTGTGTGTGTGTCTGATCTCGACTGGTTTAGAAGTTTGTAGTTTGCATGACGTCTCTCAAACCCTGTTCTTGAGCAAAATAACCAAGCTGACAATTCAGTGCAATCTGTGTCTTTTATTATGAATACAAATGTCATTTACATCTTTTAGTTAAGAGATTTAAAGCGTAGTTTTTGAAGAGTGCGCATGTGTGTACGAGCTCTAGTGTGTAAGAACGAGCCAATGATGAATCTGGAAAAAGCTATAGTATCCAGCTGAAGTAAGGGGCGGAGTTACGTTCTAACCAACACCAGGGCCGTAAGTGAGGGGCGGAGCTTATGTTTGAAACCTCACGCCACCTAATGTAATTTGGAGGGTATTTTACACATGAAACAGCTTTTATTATATTAATATTTTTATTGCGAGTCATGGCACAATGAAAAATACATAACTTCAAGGTATAAATGTACGGAGGCATATTGCATTCACTTTAAGAAAAAAATCTGCTCTGTTTTTCTGAATTAACGAGTTAATTTTTCATGAGAAAAAAAATTGCTCTGTTTTACTGAATTAATGAGTTAATTTTTCATGAGGAAAACGAGTTTTTTCTCTTTTTCTGAATTAACGAGTTGATTTTTCATGGATTTTTTTTTTTTTGCTCTGTTTTTAATTCAGAAAAACAGAGCAAAAACTTTTTTTCTCACGAAAAATTAACTCATTAATTCAGGAAAAACAGCAAAAAAAATTCTCATGAAAAATTAAGAAAAACAGAGCAAACTTTTTTTTCTCATGAAAAATTAACTCATTAATTCAGAAACAGAGCAAAAAAAATTCTCATGAAAAATTAACTCGTTAATTCAGAAAAACAGAGTTTTTTTTTTCTCATGAAAAATTAACTCATTCATTCAGAAAAACAGAGCAAATTTTTCTTTCTCATGAAAAATTAACTCGTTAATTCAGAAAAACTGAATTAAAAAAAAATGAATTTTTTTCTTCAAGTGAATGCAATACGCCTCCGTATAAATGACAGCCATATTTAGCTGTTTTTCTTATCTTTTTAACACACAATTGAAAACCAACAGGTGTGCAAGGTAAACAGGTTACATTGATACATTAAAGTTATCACAAATTTACACAAGTAAAAAATAAATAAATAAAACCAATAATATAAATAAATAATAATAATTAAACATGAAACCTCTATACATATGTATGTTATGATGCTACATTACAGTACAATAAGCATTTTAAAACATTGATTTTGTGTAATATAATTGTATAGTTTCAGTTATCCGTTTCATTGTATCAGATCAAGGCTACTTCATCATGATGGTGAAAAAATAATACTTGAAACTTATGGGCATTTTAATGTATAACAGTTTAATAGTTTTAGCTAAGCAGTTTATACATAGGCTACGTGTAGATTTAAGTTTTTTTTTTATGAAGGAGTTAACTTTGTATAATAAAGCTTTGAAAGATATAAAACAAGACAAGCGTTGGAGGTTTTCAAAATTATACACAATTCGATAACTGATTAGACCTCTGTGATATTTTATGTTTACAAAAATCTTAAATTGTTTTGAAATTGAAGATATGTATTTGTAAGATGATTTTGATTGTTTAATAAAATAAAAAAAATGCATGGATATTTTTTATAAAATTTACTTTATTTCACAAGATCATGTGCAGCATGCATTTTTTTTTTTTTCGTGTAAAATAATAATGTCAATCTAAAAAAGAGAGAAATTCGGCATTGTTTTAAACGAAACAATAAAAATGTATACAAAATGACCAATTCAACCCTAGGTCTATTTTATCCACTGATCTATATAATGATTCAGCTGTTGATGATAATGATGTCATTCTATATAGATCAGTGGTTTTATCACAACAATCTTGTATACATTTAACTTACAATGCATCAAATGAGGAACTCGCTCTCAGGCCCATTCTTGCTAAAATAACTATAATGCAATAATAATAATTCCTCCCCTCCCTTACTTCCGGTTCTGGCGCTGGGGTTCTCGTAAATAGAGCAAAATAAAGTCATTAATAGCAAAACATCTCATTAATTCGATCATTTACAGTAGTCATTACTCCCCGACATGTGACATCATTAACCAGCGTGGTTGAACAACTAATTTGCGACACTGGTTTGGGGAAACTGATCTCTTCATCTATATATCGCACTACAGTAGTGAAGGAGTTACTGTATCGGGAAACACACTCCAGCTCCTGCTGTGCCGACGCTAGTGTACTGAATGACCCGCGTCTGTCTGTGTGTCCGCAGTTACAGCGAGCGCTACGAGCGAGTCCTCTGCTGTGGATGTTCATCCTGATGGAGAAGCGCTCTCAACTGATGATGATGATCGTTTTTAATTCATTACCAATTAAGTGTAAATGAGATTACTATTTTATATATGCTTGCATTGTTTCCTGCTCTTTACCTGTGTATATAATGAAATAAATACTTGATGTTGATGCTTTCATAATTGTTGTGTGGAGGTTTTTTTGAGGAAAGCAATGTTTGCTGATGTAGTAAGTGAGTGCGTCATTAGTTTCAGACTAAGCATTATTGATCGTGCTGATGATGTGTGGTCACTAGAGGGCAGCAGCTGAACATCGTCTGAAGAGTGTGTGTTTGTCAGGAATACTCGCTAGCAAAACTTAATTACATGCTTTATTGTGATGCTTTTTTTTTCAGAATGAAACATGAGTCTTTAGTGTATCCATATGACCATTAATAAGCCTTTCGAAACTTAAAGAATTGGAAACTTTAAGCTCAATCAGACCCTGAACACTCGTACTTTCAGTTTGTTCAGTCATTTTGAGTCGAAGCAAGAGGGTAATAACCACTGTGCTTTAGACGTTTGTGTTCTGGTTTAAGAGATTTTAATCTCCTCACCAAGGCTGATTTATGGCTAAAATATAGTATTCAGATACTAAACTTGAATGGCTTTTCTGTGAGTAAATTGTAGTGTAATTTATTCCTGTGATCAAATCAATCATTACTCCAGTCTTCAGGGTCACATGATCCTTCAGAAATCACTCTAATATGATGATCAAGAAACATTTATGATTATTATAAATGTTAAACTGTGGTGCTGCTTCATGTTTTTCACATTTTATTTGTCAGGATTCTGTGAATAGATTAATAAGATTGGCAATTATAGTATCTTATAACATTATAAATGTCTTTACTGTCACTTGATCAGTTTAATGCATCCTTGTAGTATAAAATAATTTCTTTGCAAAAATAACTTTACACATTACTCACTCAAGTAATACTGTATATGAAGTCTTTATTCCACAACATTTTGGCTTGTATGACAAAATGTTTCCTCTAAACATGTTACTTTTATGAACATTTAAAGTGTTTCTTCTATTAAACATGCAAACACACCTGTCTGTAATAAGACGGATCGCTGAATCATGATCCGAGTATGGGTGTGTTTCTTACAGAAAGCGTCAGACGACCTAAAATAAAGCGTATAGTTGTGTGGACTACTCTTATGATACTTTTTGACCTTCTTTCATAACTGTATGGAAGAGTCTTCAGAGCGTCTCCTTCAGTGTCCCGCAGACGAAAGACATGAAGGGGAGTAAATGATCCTCCTTTAGTGAAATTACAAAATATTGTTAATCTCTAAAATAAACTACAAGCTTAAAGGAGTAGTTCACTTTAAAAAAAAGCTTTTGCTGATAATTTACTCGCCCCCGTGTCATCCAAGATGTCCATGTGTTTCTTTCTTCAGTCGAAAAGAAATTAAGGTTTTTGATGAAAACATTCCAGGATTTTCTCCATATAATGGACTTCAATGGGGACCAAATGAGAGTTTCAGTGCAGCTTTAAATGATTCCAGACGATGAATAAGGGTCTTATCAAGTGAAACGATCGCTCATTTAATAAATAAATAACAAAGTTTAAGTTTTATAAGCTCAAATGCTCGCCTTGCTCTGTTTTGTGATGCGCGTTCGTGACTCTCCTGTTCGAACTCGTTTATCAAAATGAACAAATCTTTTGTTGTTTCATTTGATTCATTCAATGAACGAGTTGACTCGGAATTGACTTTTGGACCTTGAACCGTTTGGTCCCCATTGAAGTCCATTATATGGAGAAAATCCTGGAATGTTTTCATCAAAAACCTTCATTTCTTTTCGACTGAAGAAAGAAAGACATGGACATCTTGGACGACATGGGGGCGAGTCGAACTACTCCTTTAAATTTAAAGTTACTGTATTTCACACACAACAATTAACTGTAAATTTCTGTACAGTATTATACTGTAATACATTTTACAGCAATTCACATTTTAGGCAACTTTTTTGCCTGTAAATTCTGATTTTTTTTGGTTGCAAATGTCCAGACTTTCATCAGGAGCGTTTTACTGAACCTTCTTTAGTGAAATTACAAAATATTGCTGTAAAATAAAAATAAACTACAAGCTTAATTTCAAAGTTACTGTGAACAAACCGACAAATTACTGTATTTCGCATACAATAATGAACTGTAAACAGTATTATACTGTAATTTTACAGCAACATACATATTGAACTTTATTCTCAACTGTTTTTGCCAGTAAATTCAGAACTTCTTTTGACGTGAGTGATGTTGTAACCCGGATCATGATATTGAGGGCGTGCTGTGGAGACTGGAGAGCTGTCAGATGTTCATGTTCCTTTGTCTGCTCCTTCTCTGCAGCTGTCCAGACTTTCATCAGGAGTGTTTTACTGTAAAAGGTCAGGGCCGTGGCTTCTGAGGCGGCTCCTCTTTCTCTGCGCCGCATGCCAGGGACCCGACGGCCTACCGGGCCCCGCTGACTCCGGGACCGGCTTAAGTCCAGGCGTGTGTCTCTGAGTCCAGGAACAGCTGTGCCCAGAGAGACAGTGACACACAGACCTGTCTCGCTATAAATACGCCTGTGTGTGTGTGTGTGTGTGTGTGTGTGTGTGTGTGTGTGTGGTGAAGGAGTGACAGCTGTGTACGGCTGCTCCTCCATCGCCTTACGCTCTAGTCAAGTCACCTTCATTTATACTGCGCTTCTAACAATATAGACTGTTTCACAGCAGCTTTACAGTGATAATCGGAGATTACAGTAACAGAGATTGTTTTTGTTATTGTCCAGATAATGTTAGTTTTGATTGATTCACTTCCATTGCAAAGATCATTAATTATTCATTTAGGTGCCAATGGCTTGAGAATGCAAACTTTGAAATGTTTTTCAAGTTCAAGTTTTGAA
The DNA here is from genome assembly GCF_988280905.1 of Pimephales promelas. Lineage (NCBI taxonomy): Eukaryota > Metazoa > Chordata > Actinopteri > Cypriniformes > Leuciscidae > Pimephales > Pimephales promelas. The sequence continues at coordinate 34,759,990 of NC_142783.1, read as the reverse complement.
AACTCTACCGTTTTCACAAGTCTTAATAGTCAACGTTTGCTATTTGTAATTAGCCACTATGATTCACTACTATGCCAAAAAATGTTTGCATTTATAGCTTGTTGATATAAGAATGTGTTTTCTTTCTGTTCTGATTGGTTGCTAGGGTGCTCTGAGTGGTTGCTAAGGTGTTGCTAGGTTGATGTTCATGTGTTCAGAGCATTATTAGCTTGTTGATACAAGAATGCGTTTTCCAGCTGTTCTGAGTGATTGTTAAGGCATTGTTGAGTGGTTGTTATGGTGTTCTGAGTGGTTGCTAAGGTGTTGCTAGGTTGATGTTCATGTGTTCTGAGCATTATTAGGTTTTCGATACAAGAATGCTTTTTCCAGCTGTTCTGAGTGATTGTTAAGGCATTGCTGGGTGGTTGTTATGGTGTTCTGATTGGTTGCTAAGGTGTTGCTAGGTTTATGTTCATGTGTTCTGAGCATTATTAGCTTGTTAGTCCAAGAATGCATTTTCCAGCTGTTCTGGGTGATTGTTAAGATGTGGCTGGGTCATTCCTAAGGTGTTCTGAGTAGTTGCTAAGGTGTTGCTAGGTGGTTGTTGATGTGCTGTGAGCATTATTAGATTGTTGATGGAAGAATTTACTATATAGCTGTACTGAGTGGTTGCTAGGGTGATTGTGGGTTAATGGGTGTTGCTGGGTGGTTGTTTTTATTGTTCTGAGTATTTTTTTATAGTTGCTATAAATTAATATTTTGTTTATGATAGTGCATGAATATAATAATCATATCTGTTTTCTAGCTGTTCCTACTGGTTGTTTGGGGGATCCAAGTGGTTGCTAGGGTGTTGCTATGGTGTTCTGAGTGGTTGCTAAGGTGTTCTGAGCCTTTTTAGCTTTTTGACACAACATAAAAGTTTGAAATATTTTATGCACTATGTTGCATGAATATTATAAACGTGTTTTATAGCTGTTCTGAGTGGTCGCTAAGGTGTTGCTAGGGGTTTTTATGAATTTTTGGTTTTTATGATTTTTTTTTTCACACAACATATAATCGCCATAGTAATATGTATGGTATTATCATGATTTCTGTACCATGTTTTTATTGTGCTATTTTGTAAAATACCTTGAAAATGTGTTTATTATTATTTATGTATTTATTAAAGCCTATTTATAAAAGTATTATAGTATGAGCATCTCACACCGTCACTGTATGACCTCACAGAGCTAATAAGGTGACATTGAGGATATATCGACTTGAAGTTAATTATATAAGACACAAAGGTCTCGTATCTGACAGAGCGTTGCTCGTTTTCCTGTTTTATGTGTGTGTGTGTGTGTGTGTTTGTGTGTGTGTGAGGCTGTATTGCTCCTTTTCAAGTGTGACCACCTGTCTTTTGTTATGAAGTAAATAAATAAATAAACATGGCCAGGCACCAGATGTCCCCGGCCGTGCGTTCAGAGGTCAAGGTCTCCCACCGCTGGCCTTGCGAGGTGAAGACATCCAAGTTTCAACTTCACTTCTCCTACAAAGACTTCCTGTCGTCTGGGGAATACATGCAAATGTGCTAGCTGTGGTGAAATGGAAATTACATGAAGCTTTTTGATAAGCGAGGGCAAAACACACATCTAATTAAGTCAAAGAGACGACAGCGCGCTCATCAAAGAGTACAACTAGTCATGGCGTGCTTGTTTCTCATTTGCTAGTTGTCTAGTCCAGTCCTTCAGCTGTTTCATGCTCAAGGATGCAGAGTTTAAGTGGACACCACGATCATTCATGGCAGAAAATGAAATGTCCTTATAATCAATAGAAATTAAACTCCCTCCCCCCGGACAGCACGCCAAAAACGCATTAAACTTTGCTCCCTCTAATTGTATTTATTTACGTGTGAACTCATGAATGTATCCCACACAAACTCACAAGTGAACCGATATTTAAGATTATCTAGATCGGATTTCAATTCTAATTTTGCCAGAATTTCACTGGAAACATATTCTAGGCAAATTTGAGTTGCTGGGGGTTGCTAGGGTGTTCTGGGTGGTTGCTAAGGTGTTGTTAGGTGGTTGTCCACGTGTTGTGGGCATTATTAGCTTGTATACAAGAATGCATTTCTTAGCTGTTCTCAGTGATTGCTAGGGGTTTATAGGGTGTTCTAAGTGGTTGCTAAGGTGTTGCCAGGTGGCAACATGTGTTGTTAATTATTAGCCTGTTGATACGAGAATGCTTTTCATAGCTGTTCTAAATGATTTGCTAAGGTGTTGTCAGGGGGTTGCTAAGGAGTTTTGAGTGGTTGATAAGGTGTTAGGTGGTTGCTCGAGTAATGTGGGTATTTTTAAGAATGCATTTCCGTGCTGTACTGAGTGGTTGTTGGGGGGTTTCTAGGTTTTTAAGTGGTTGCTAAGGTGTTACTAGGCGGTTGCTCATGTTTTGTGAGCATTATTATCCTGTTGATGCAAGAAGACATTTCATAGCTGTTCTAAGTGATTGCTAAGGTGTTGCTAGGGTGTTCTGAGAGGTTGCTAAGGTGTCGCTAGGTGTTTGCCCATGTGTTGTGACCATCATTAGCTTAGAATGCATTTTCCAGCTGTTTTGAGTGATTGTTAAGGCATTGCTGAATGGTTGCTAAGATGTTGCTAGGTTGCTCTTCATGTGTTCTGAGCATTATTAGTTTGTTGATGTAAGAATGCATTTTCCAGCTGTTCTGAGTGATTGTCAAGTCATTGCTGAGTGGTTGCTAAGGTGTTTAAAGTGGTTGCTAAGGAGTTGCTGGGGTGTTTAAAGTGTTTACTAAGGTTTTGCAAGGTGGGTGCCTGTGTTGTGAGCATTATTAGCTCGTTAATACAAGAATGCATTTCAGAGCTGTTCTGAATGTTTGGTGAGGTTTTGCTGGGCTGTTGCTATTTTTTTTAAAAAAGTAGGTCATTTAGCACAAAAATATGTCACAAATGAAAATGGCCAGGGTGTTATCCTGATTTTTGTACCATGTTAGAAAAGTAACAAGAAAAGAAAAGATATGTTTTATTATTTCCATTTAATATAGTTTTTTCATTGCTGTCCGACCCTAGAAACTACCACCGTTTTGTTAATTGTAAGACTGATCTCCAGGTGAAATGTTAGTAGATTTAACCGCAATCCTCCGGGCCTCCAATAATTTAAATCCTAGAGTTTCCAGACGAGCCATCACACACACACACACACACACACACACACACACGCACACGCACACACACGCCCTTCTTTCTGTGTCTACAGCGGTTCGCTGAGCTTCAGGCCAGAACTCGAGAGCTGGAACCGGACAATAGACACACTGAACTACAAACCACAGACAAAAGAGCCGGGGTTTGATGGGGGTCGTTCCCCCGGAGCGTGTGGTTTCGTTGGGGGAGGCCATGGGAATCACGCCGCAGAGCAGCTGGGTGTCTTAACATGTGCGGGCGGAGAATAATTAGGGTCTCACTCGCTAAGAAAATGACCAGTGAATTGGCTTTTGAGATTCCGAATTCGCCACGCATTTCTTTTCCTGCTTCTGCGTGAATTGTTTGTTGGCTCGGAATGCAAATGAGCGTCCAGTGAAGGAGGCGTTCTTTCGGTGAGGAAACGCTGAACGAGGAAGTCAAACACGAAAAATTAAGTAAAGTTGCAGGTTCACTAGTTTGCACTGCACCTGCTTTATATCTGTTAGTGTGTGTGTGTGTGTATTACCCCCTCCCCCTTCCACATCATCGGTATTCAGGAGAAGCCGCGGTGTTTTCTGTACACAAATCCACACACCGACTGATGACTTACGTGAAACTCCTTGGAAATATATTTGAGGTCATTTATTAATCCCTGATTCCCTTGAATTTGACCAATGGCTTCAAGTAAACTTTAAAAATGTTATATATGAACGGTTCCGTCCGGCGCTTTATAGCAAACCGGTTCCCGCCAAAACTTTATGGATTTAAATATTTTTTTAAATTAAACAGCTCATAAACATACTTTTTTTTTTCACTAGAAAAACATTGAAAAGCATTAAATGTGAAAGTATTATGGAATCATTTAAGAACTACTATAAAATAACATTTATTTATTTTTTCTAAGAGTGACCTGGGATTTTTTTTCCCAGATTACACTAAAAAAAAAAGCAGAAGCTGTGAATTTACATTAATTATAGACATTTCCAAGATTTTAGTCATTTTCAAGTGTTTCTACAGAAAATCTTCAGTTTTTTTGTTGTTATTTTTACATTGCAATGTCACATGAGCATCATAAAAAAATAGTCAAACACAACACTTCCACAGAAAAGGATGTTTAATCTATGCTTAATCTAAATCAGGATCTAGATAAAGATTGTCACATTTTCACAGCACAAACAAACAGGCAGAAAAGTCAAATGTGTCTGAGAAAGAAAGAAACAATGAAAAGAAAGAAAGAAAGAAAGAAAGCGCACACAAACAAACAAAGAATCAAAATAAATTACCAAAGAATTCCAAGCGAAATCAAATCCAACAGATTGTCATCTACATTCACTAAACGACTTACAATCAAGCTTTTGTTTCCTATAAAATATGTTTTTGTTTATCAAAAAATTATATTACATCTAATGGCACTTCTACAAAGTCTATTAAAAAGTCTCAACTTAGTATCATCTTTCATTTTACAAGTCAAAATCTCAGATACAGTAACATTTCGCACAAGAAACAAACCAATAAATATTACTTATGATTATACAATTTCACAGTCTGAACCTTAGAAGACAATAATCCAGTATTAATGTACATATACAGCCGTCACTGAAAATATGACAATCGCTCTTCCGGTCCACGACGACCAGTTCATTATTGCATCCATATCTCGGCTGAACATTAGAAAAGTGAATCATGTCATAGTTGTGATCGTGTAAAAACATCAAATAAAGAAAAGAAAAGAACTCAAATCAACTATAAATAACCAGCGTCTGTAAGGGTTTACTTGCCCACAAACTTGATATTATTTTGCACAACTGTGCAGTTAAAGATGCAGAAGCACA
>NC_142783.1:34330000-34442500 GCF_988280905.1 Pimephales promelas | reverse complement strand
TTCATAATTATACATTTTTATCTCATAATTATAATTTTGGATGTCTGAATTTTAACTTGACTGGTATAGCATAAAGGGAAAAAAAATCATGCTTTGGTAAATCAGAATTATTAAATAAAAAGTCAAAATGATAAGATGAGACTTTTTGACTTAGATTTTGATTCAAGGTCACAATTTATTTCATAATTATGCCTTTTTAGGTCATCATTTTGACTTTATTTCATATTTATGACTTGTTGGATCATATTTATGTTTTTATTTCATAATTATGTCTTTTTAATCTCATAATTATAACTTTAGGTGTCTGAATTTTAACTTTTTATCCCAATAATTATGACTGGTATATCATAAAGGGAAATAACTCATAATTATGTAATAAAAAGTCAAAATGATAAGATGAGATTTTGATTCAATGTCACAATTCATTTCAAAATTTTATTTCATAATTATGCTTTAGGTCATCATTTTGACTATTTCATATTTATGACTTGTTGGATCATATTTATGTTTGTTTTTATTTCATAATTATGCCTTTTTTATCTCATAATTATAACTTTAGGTGTCTGAATTTTAACTTTTTATCCCAATAATTATGACTGGTATATCATAAGAGGAAATAAATCAATTACTGGTATGTAATAAAAAGTCAAAATGATAAGATGAGACTTTTTGACTTAGATTTTGATTCAATGTCACAATTCATTTCAAAATTTTATTCATAATTATGCCTTCTTAGGTCATCATTTTGACTTTATTTCATATTTATGACTTGTTGGATCATATTTATGTTTTTATTTCACAATTATGCCTTATTATCTCATAATTAATTATAACTTTAGGTATCTGAATTTTAACTTTTTATCCCAATAATTATGACTGGTATATCATAAGAGGAAATAAATCATAATTACCGGTGTGTAAGATGAGACTTTTTGACTCAATTTTGATTCAATGTTACAATTCATTAAAAAAATTATTTCATAATTATATATATAGATTTTTTTATCTCATAATTATGACTTTGTATGTTCAAATTTTGACTTTCTATCCAATAATCATGACTTGTATGTCATAGTTCATAAAAGAAAAAAAATCTTTGGTAAATCATAATTGTCAAAAATAATTGTCATAAAAAGTCCAAAATGATAGGATTCTAATTATGACTTATTAATTATGACTTTTTGACTTACACTAAGTTCTAATTATGGCTTTTTAGGCCATGATTTCTTTGTATCTCATAATTACACCTTTTCAACTTTTGACTTGATTTCATAATTATGGTTTTTAATATCATAATTATGACTTGGTATGTCATAACTTTAACTTTTTTTCAGGTCATAATGTTGACTTTTTATCCCATAATTAGGTCAATTTATCTTGTTTTTATGACTTATTCCGTCATTTCGACTTTTTATGTCATAAGTATGACTTTTATCTCACAATCTCGACTTTAAATGATAATTATGACTGAGCATTTCATAATTTAGATTATTATAATTCACCACAGCATGCACATGTGGTAGAAATGTGAAGTGTGTGTAGTAGTGTATCAGACATCAGCTGTGTGTTAGTAAACGTGCCTGAAGCAGCGAGCGCAGAACAGATCTCGATCACACGTGTGGCAGCGGATACTGGCGTCGCGGTTACAGATGCAGCACCACGGCAGCTCTTCCTCATCATCCTCATCACTGTCTTCATCATTACAGCGCTGGATCCGAGAGGCGGACGCTGGAAGACGCTGGCCTGAGACCTGCAACACACACACATCAGAACTACACAAAACTTGGTGACATGGGCATTTGCTATGTGACTAAAAAAAACAAATGGTCAAATTCATAAAGTCAAAATGATAAGATTCAAAGTCATTTGAATTCTAGATTCTCCTAATTATGAATTTTTATGGCATCCTTTCGATTCATAATTTTGACTTTCTATCCCATAACTATGACTAGTATGTCATAAATCATAAAAGTTCATGCTTTGGTAAATTATAATCATAAATTATAAAAAGTTGACCTTTTGTATATAGATCAAATCCCTCAAAATACAGTGCCTCTATTATGCTTTCCGGATATGACCTTTCATGTAGTGTGTAATAGGGCTGTTAGTGAATGTAAAGGTCAAAGGTCAAAGATAAATGGAGTTTTTGTCTCCTGAAAGAAAGAAGGTATTCTGAACTGAAATGAGTCGTCAGTAATTCAGTCTCACTTCCTGCTGAACCTGCGTAGGTTAGGAACTAATTTGCATAATCCCACCCGATTGGCTGCCAGCGAACAGTGTGTGACGTGTGTGTTGTGTGTGTGTTGTACCGGTCTCCTGCTGGACGGGTCCTTCTCTCGGTTCATTGGGCCGCTGAGCTCTGGTGGGATGTTGTATCCGCTGGCCTCGTCTAGAGCCGCCTCTTCTGATAGCTGAACATGCGACACACACACACACACACACACACTCTTCAGATCGAGCTCGAGGGTTGAGCGGCCTCCGCTGGTTATTCTGGGACGAGCCACTGAATCGGCTAATCTACACAGAGCTATTTTAGTTTTAATAATTATTTTGAATTGGTGTTAAATTTGATATTTTTTATTTTCATGTTAAATTTAGATTCATTTTTAATCATCTCGTTGAGCTTTTGTCATTTTATTATTACCGTAATTATTTTAAAATATTGCTATTTAGGTTTCATTTATTTTTATTTCAGTTATTTGGGGTTTTCTTGTTAAATTAACTTTTTTTGTAATTTTGTTGCACGTTTTGTTATTTTATTATTATTCAAATACTGCTATTTATGTTTAATTTATTTTTATTTCAGTTTTAGTGTAATGAAAAATTTAGCTTAATCTTTAGATATTTTGTTATGTGCTTTTTCATGTTGCCATCATAATAACTGGCCAGGGACAACAGATGCAAATTAGCCTGTTGAGCTAACTCTGGCTCATTTACAGTTATTTTACTGTTAATTAATGAGCACTGTCCCTGTAAAATAAATAAATAAATGAAATGAAATGTTATCATAATTATTATAATTTTTTTAAATATTACTATTTAGTTTAATTTGTTTTTTTTACTTTGGTATTAGTTATTTTTAGTTTCATGATAAATTTGCGTATATTTTTTGTTATTTGTATAGTAGTTTAATTTCGTTATGTGGTATTGTAAGTTTATTATTATTTAAATATTGATATTTAGATTTAATGAATTTTTATTTCAGTTTTAGTTCTTTTTAGCTATTATCAACATTTCTAATTTTCATTTAGTTTAAGTTTTTCAACTAATCAGCTTATTTCAATTAACAGAAATTATTTTAATAGTTTTAGTTTGTTACACTTTAGTTGCACTACAAGTCAAAAGTTTAGACACATCAAATGATTCTGTATAATTTAGAAAATTCTAAATATTATAATTATATTAAAAAAAAAATATATATATATATATATATATATATATATATTATTATTATTGTTTGGTTTTTTTTAAAGCTACTAGGATCATAAAAATACAAATTTGCCAACATCGACATACAAAAACTACCCTTTTATTAAGATGTAAACTCTCTTATTTTTAAGCTTCTACTGTGAACGTGTTTTAAACAGAAAAGGTTTGCAGGACTTTAATAAAGAGGACAGACCTTCTTCATCACTCTGGTGATGGCCTCTTCTTCGGTCTCTTCATCACTGTCAGGCTGCTGGAAATCGGACATTCTGACTGAACACACACACACATTGTTGTATTATGCATCTATTGAAAGCATCATTCACAATGCATTCAGCTAAGAGAATATTCAGTGGAACAAAAAGGTTTAATATCTGCGTATTAAGATTTGAATGGTTTGTGAAAAGTGTTTTTTTTCACTGCATCAGAAAAGGAGAGTCAAAGGCAGAGACACTAACACTAATTAATGCACCAAAGCATTGATTTAAATTGGCATGAAGTTTAAACTGAATATTAATTTTCATAATGCATTGTTCTTATTGTGAATGATTATTACATGCATTTTTGTTTTGATGTTGTTGCTTCAGGCATGAAGCACCTTGTTCCGGATCGTGTCCCTGCAGAACGGAGAGTCTCATGGCCATCTCTCGCATCTGCTCCTCGTTGTGCTTGTCTTTCTTCAGCTCCTGCATGGCCTCCTCCATCACGCGGCTTTGCTCCGCCTCCATCTGATTGACTGACAGCTCGCCATCATCCACGTTCTCATTCACCCCCCCTCCCTCTTGTTTATTAAGATCGTTTAATGGTTCGTCTGTATTTACACAAGTGAGAAAAAGAAAATTATCGTAAGCATGAGAAAAATCACTGTAACGTGGCTTTGAGATGCCCATTGCTTTATAAACTCTTTAATGTTTAATCAAAATGAGGGCTTAGTCTTTTATTTAGAATTAGTAACGTAAAACTACGGAGGCGTATTGCATTCACTTGAAGAAAAAAAAATGTACTCTGTTTTTCTGAATTAATGAGTTATTTTTTTATGAGAAAAAAAGTTTTTGCTCTGTTTTTCTGAATTGACGAGTTAATGTTTCATGGAATTTTTTTTTTTGCTCGGTTTTTCTGAATTAACGAGTTAATTTTTCATGAGAAAAAAAATTTTGCTCTGTTTTTCTGAATTAACGAGTACATTTTTCATGTAATTTTTTTTTGCTCTGTTTTTCTGAATTAATGAGTTAATTCAGAAAAACAGCAAAACTAAATTTTCTCATGAAAAATTAACTCAAATTATTCAGAAAAACAGAGCAAAAACTTTTTTTCTCATGAAAAATTAACTCATTAATTCAGAAAAACAGAGCAAAAAATTTTTTCTCATGAAAAATTAACTTATTAATTCAGAAAAACAGAGCAAAATTTTTTTTCTCATGAAAAATTAACTCATTAATTCAGAAAAACAGAGCAAAAATTTTTTTTCTCATGAAAAATTAACTCATTAATTCAGAAAAAAGAGTACATTTTTTTTCTTCAAGTGAATGCAATACGCCTCCGTATAAAACCAATTTCAATGTGAATAAAATATATATCGTAAAACTACCCTCTGACGATGGATACTGGTCATCAATAGCAACTTCCTCCGTCATTTGGGCGATCAAATCATTAGTCTGTTCTGTCTGAGACCTCCTGTCGGGCGGCTGATGAACCTGCACACATTAAACATCCATATAAACGCACGTTCTGCCATTTTAAAGTCTCCTAAAACAGGTTCACATGCATCCAAGGTCAATCAAAAACACTTTAATTTTGTCCTAATATCCCCTGCAGCGTCTGAAACGCTTCGTCTCTCTAAGCTCCGCCTCTCTGAGAGCTGCTCTGCTCTGATTGGTCAGATCGCTCATTATCATATCAGAATCTCAGCTCTTGACACACAGTGATCTAAACAGTAACGATGGCGAGGGTTTTACCGTATAAATCTCAGTGGATCAGCAGAAAACAGCGTCTTCTCGACACGAACAACACAAACCAAACTCTCCCAGTCTCAGATACACTAGTGTTTGTGGGCGGGGCTAAGAGACACCGTTCAGCTAATCGGGTGGCATTATGCAAATTAGCTACAAACCTACACAGGTTCAGCAGGAAGAGAGATTACTGTACTTACTTACTTAGATTACTATATATATATATATATATATATATAAGGGCAAAGATGAATGGAGTTTTTGTCTCCTGAAAGAAAGAAGCGATTCTGAACTGAAAATAGTCGTCAGTAATCTCTCTTCCTGCTGAACCTGTGTAGGTTTGTAGCTAATTTGCATAATGCCACCCGATTGGCTGAACGGTGTCATGTTAATTTTTCATGTTAACATGTGTCATGTTAATAATGAGTTAATTTTTCATGAGAAACAAAGTTTTTGCTCTGTTTTTCTGAATTAATGAGTTAATTTTTCATGAGAAAATTTATTTTTGCTGTTTTTCTGAATTAACTCATTAAATCGGAAAAACAGAGCAAAAAAAAAAATTACATGAAAAATTAACTCCTTAATTCAGAAAAACAGAGCAAAAATTTTTTTCTCATGAAAAATTAACTCATATATATATATATATATAGATAAAGATATATTAGAAAAAGCATAGACCGGCGCTTGACGTGAAAGCAGATATTGTAGTTACAGGCTGGGGGGCTTGCGAGGGCGCAGGTCTTCCTTGTAAAGCAGCCAGACGCTCCTCCATGTCTTTATCTGAAGGCACGGGCTGAACCGGAGCTTTTAGGGCAGCGAGACGAGCCTCCAGCTCCTGCTCTGATGGGATGGACTCTGTGTGAGAACAGAGAAATATCAGGTCAGACACACAGAATCAAAGTCTGCCAACTCCAGCTAAACTGTTTGATTTGGATATAAAATAAATGAAGGACAAAACCAAAATATTAAATGTCACGAAACGAGTAATCCACTGTTAAAATGACAATTTTCACGAGATTTGGAGCCAAATTACAGGGGGGTAATAATGACTTTATAAAGATGGCAGCGTCGTTATTTTATTTCTACACAGAGATTGGCTGGTCTATTAATGAAATCTGTTGACTTTATCAATCTTTGTTTCATTATATGCCAACGGTGACCGTTCAAAAATGGGGAAAGGCACTTCTTGTGTTTTTAACCTCAAGTTTGCATGCCTGTAACTCTAAAAGTATTAAATATATTGTAATATCCTTTTAGATTCTGGTTCTTAACAAACATTTATTTTGGCATCTTCATTTTAAAGGCCCTCGATGGTTCAATCACAGAGATATGGAGATCTCAACGCGGCTTCATGAGTAAATTGGTCAATTGTGCACATTTTCAGAGGTCGAAAACCAAATGTGGGACACTTTACATACAGATGATGCTTTTTTCTTTTAAATAGGAATATTTGAACAGCAAATTTCGCTGAAACTAGAAATCAACACAATTGAATTGAATAAACCTGTCTGCCATAGTAATTATTTTCCAAAATAATATTGTGTGTGTATCGTTTATATCATATATGTATCTGTTATCAACTTTCAAATATAAAGAATTATCGGTTATCACTATCAGACAAAAATTTCATATCAGTATGTATATGGCTTTCAAATATAAAGGATTATCACTCATCACATCGGCGCATTCACAATGTTAATGTTTAAAGTGTGTTTATGCCTTCTAGCTGCAATTAGCAGTTTAGAACTGTGTGATAAAAAACGTTGGTTGTGACAAAACAATCAAGCAGATTTTGACCGATCTTACTGGGCTTGGTTTCCTCTTTCAGCTTGTTCAGTCGTTCTGCGATGACCTGGTCCTCTTTACTGAGTCCTCGGGTTGAAACCCGACTCACAGCGTTGTTCTTTCCCCCTCCGGGTCGGGACGGCTCATTCTGCTGAGCTTGTTTGGCTTCGAGAGCAGCAACTCGCCTGTAAGACGCCACAGATTTGTGTTATTCCTGTGGCATACAGGGGCATTTCACATCTAATACTTAGTTATAGATTCATACTTCTTGTAGTTTTCAGGTGGGGACCATTTGCCAGCATCATTCTGGTTGCCTGGACTGTACAAAAAAGACCTGTCAGTCGTGTGTTAGTGAAAATACTATAACAGTGTAAACTGTGTTTGGCTTCCAGACCTTGTTAAGTTTCCATAACACTGTTTGCAGACTTTCTGCTGGCTGTTTGCATATTTTGGCACAACAACATTGAAGGTCAGACACCCAGAGCAGAAAGAATGGCCACAGTTTTTACAACCCAACTGCAAAAACACAAAACCAAGTCAAACACTTTTTGAATTAAGGTATTGAAATTAAATGATCGGTATTTATTTATAGGCGCTAACCTCTTTTCTGAAGAGAGTGAACTTTGATGCACAGCAGTAACAACGATTATCCATAGCGATATTCTTCGGGGAATCGCAGGAACATGCTGTAGCGACACTTTAAATGCTCAAGGTTATAATAATTAAATTCATTGTATTGTTTAACGTGATTTCAGCTGCATTGTGTTTCTCTTGAATCTGACAGAGAACGTAAATACAGGAAGCGCTGCGAGAACCGAGAAGTGCTGGGAAATGTAGTTTTTATCACTTGCAGCGATGAGACTTGTAGTGATTTGGGGGAAAAACATCCAGAATAATGTAGAGGCTTGTTGTTGTTGTTGTTGTTTTTATTAAATCTAAAAAAAAAATATGAATAAAACAATCAAAACTCTCAATTTGAAACGTACTCATTTCCCAGCATGCAACACGACAGCCACGCTGTAGCTTGCTCTCATACTGTTACAAGATTTATACTGCGCCAAAATGTGGGTGGAAAAAAACACTATTAAGATAGACGCACTAAGAAAACACAAATACATATATTTATTTAAAAAATAAAAACAGTCGATTATTATGTCGACGAACCTCACGTGGTCACGTGACCAGTTCGTCCAATCATGATCTCTTTGGCGCGCTTCCGGTTTTTGTTCAAAATGCGTTTTGCCCTTCTACTCGAACGGACAACACAATAACGAGCGATTTATGAAATTAACATCATATTTGTATATTTCTACTATACAACGAAGGTCGTTTTGACGAAGAAAATAATATTAAGGAGATTTCAGCTGGGTAAAGGTAAGTTATATTTGTTTTCTCTTATTACTTAATTTTGCAGACAGTAGAAACACAGAGAACAGTAGAAACTGTAACGTTAGAGAAACACAGTATATGTTTTTTTTTACCCCGCTGTTTGTTAATTTTAACTTTTTAACTTTTTTTTTTTACACAATTTACTGCTTTATTTCTTTATGAGCTTTAATATGCGGGGGATACATTGGTTTTTAGAACATGGTATTTACGTTTACAGTAAAGTTACCTTTTGAAGGGATATAGTAGTCCACCATTATTTTGCTCAGCCTCATGTTGTTCCAAACCTGTATGAGTTTCTTTTTTCTGTTGAACACAAACGAAGACATTTGAAATAATGTGATAAATATGAAATAATGTAATCAGTCAGACCCCATTGACTTCCATGCTATTTTTCCCTATTATGGAAGTCAATGGGGTCCATCAACTGCCTGGTTGGTTACCCGCATTCTTTAAAATACATTATTTTGTGTTCAACAGAAGAAAGAAACTCATACAGGTTTAGAATAACACAAGGGTGAGTAATTAATGGCAGAACTTTTTTTATATATATATATATATATATATATTTTCGGATGAACCAACATTTTAAATGCATTAGTATATGAATATATGGTTACCACTCGGTATCATAAGTGCCATCTGTGTTTCCACTTCTAGATGGCAGAGTGTGATGCGGAATGGGAATTATGTAAAGAAAATATCCAGCCTTTGAGACAAGGCCGTACCATCTCGGCCCTCCAGCAGGCCCTGTGTCAGCAGCAGGAGGGGAACCACACGGCCCTCAACCAGAAGAAACAGTGAGTGGGGTTTTCAATCAAACTAAAAACATGTTCCACAACAATTCAGTAATGTCACCTTTCTGTTGTAGAGCGTTTGAGTCTGAGCTGCGGATGTATGATGGAGACGACCCTCTCGATGTTTGGGTCAGGTATGGATTATTATGACAGCAGATGCATGTTGACTTTTGATATGCAAATCACAGTTAATCATTTTTTTGCTTAAAGTGCTTCAATTTGACTTTTTAAAAATGTAAGTCCTGGAAAACCCATGAAAACAGCCATATTTATGAAAAGTGCTTGAATTATTGAAAGGCTTTTCGCGCTTTATCAACGCTGCGATGCATTTTGCATGGCTATGAGCATACTATTGCTCATATAAATATCCAAATATATGTAACTAATCAGTTTGATTAAGGAAATCATTGTCATAGTATCCTTTCAATGGTTCCCACAGTCATTGCATGTGCTGCACTTTATTTGTACCATTTTGTTTTTATTAGTTAACTATATCCATTTACCTTTTTGAGAATTTGAAAGATAATGAAGATATTGTTTGATAAGTGAGATCTCAGATTGCAATTCTTGGAAACCCCATTTCTTCTTTTTTTTTTTTTCTGCAGGTACATAAAATGGACAAAGCAGACGTACCCACAGGGTGGAAAGGAGAGTAATTTATCATTGCTTCTTGAAAGAGCGGTCATGCTCTTCACAGCTGACAAGAAATATCTCAATGACGTTCGCTACGTTGAACTCTGGATCGAATTTGTGAGTGTCAGACCTCACATTTAGCATTCAGAGTGCATCAGTATAGTGTTTTTTAACTCGTTTGTTTCCATTTGCTTGCAGACAGAGAGCTGTTCTGACCCGATGGACGTCTTCCGCTACATGCAAGCTCAAGGAATCGGAACCATGCAAGCCGCTCTTTACATCGCCTGGTCCGAGGAGCACGAGAAGAGAGGGAATTTAAAGATGGCTGACAGAGTTTTTCAGGATGGTCTCAAGTGTGGAGCAGAACCTGTAGATAAACTACATGCGTTTCACAGGTCTGGGCACTTCCAGTCTATTCATCTCTGTCTGTCAGAAATTAGTCATATAAATCCCAATGTATTGTATTTGATGCATTAAGTTCTTTTTTTCTACTTTTTTTTTAGCAAGTAAAAGGCTTTTAGTGTAATTTTAAACAACATGAGGGAGTAATTACTGACCGTTTTCATTTTTGGGGGAACTATCCCTTTAAGTCATTCTTAAAAAAGGAAGATGTGTTCGTAGTTTTGCCGACCAGATATGGCAAAAGTTTAATCTGATTGGTTGTAAAACTAACTTTAGCTCACGCCTCAATGAAATGTGTTGGTCTCCAGAGCTTTGCAGGCACGAGTGTGCAGACAGATGATGTCATCCATGACCAATCAACAAAGAGATGATGATGACGACGACGACGATGAAGAGCCTCAGCGATCATCACTGGCTGAGCTCAAAGCCAAAGGGAAGAAAAAGGCCGTCGTTCCCATCAACAGAGTGAACGCATCTCTCGGATGTGAGTATACATACTCTTTTACACGTGTTGTGTAAACGGGATCCAGTGCAATCACACTCTTTGCTCTGACACAGACGCACGTGGGCTCCAGCTTAAACAGCCGTTGGGCCCCAGACACAACAGTCGCCCTGTGATATTCGATGAGAATAAAGCTCCTGAAACTGTGCCGCAAGAACCCAAGTTTGAGATCTGGACGGCGCCACCTACTGCCAGAGCCAAAGAGAATGAGCAGAAACCTGAGAAGTGGTCCAATGTGAAGGTGCGAGTCCTTTAACCGGTTACCTGACTGGTCCTAGAGAGTGTCGGTTTTGTGTCTGAGAGATCAGTGTTTGTTTTTTATTCCAGTTGCCCCTGAAGTCCAGATCGGGACTCAGTGTCGTGGTTCCGGCTCCTAAACCCAGTTTCCAGCCGTTTGTGGAAGAGGACGACCAGCCTCCCGCTGTGTGAGTGTGATTGGAGGATTTGATGATTAAAGGAGTAGTTCACATTAAAAAAAACTTTTGCTGATAATTTACTCACCCACATGTCATCCAAGATGTCCATGTCTTTCATTCTTCAGTCGAAAAGAAATTAAGGTTTTTGATGAAAACATTCCAGGAATTTCTCCATATAATGGACTTCAATGGGGTCCAAATGAGTTTCAGTGCAGCTTTAAACGACACCTGACGATGAATAAGGGTCTTATCTAGCGAAACGATCGGTCATTTTCACAAATAAATAAATTTATTCGTGACTCACCTGTTCGAACTCGTTCATCAAAATGAACAAATCGTTTTTCGAGTCATTTCGTTTGTTGACTGAACGAGTTCGAAGAGGTGAGTCACGAACGCGCATCACAGAACAGAGCAAGGCGACCATTTGTGCTTATAAAACTTAAACTTTTTTATTTATTTTTTAAATGAGCGATCGTTTCGCTTGATAAGACCCTTATTCATCGTTTAAAGCTGCACTGAAACTCATTTGGACCTTGAACCGTTTGGACCCCATTGAAGTCCATTATATGGAGAAAATCCTGGAATGTTTTCATCAAAAACCTTGATTTCTTTTCGACTGAGGAAAGAAAGACATGGACATCTTGGATGACACGGGGGCGAGTAAATTATCAGCAAAAGTTTTTTTTAAAAGTGAACGACTCCTTAAACTCTCTGTCCATGGCAGATTTCCCTCAAGCCTTTCTGCTCCTTTATAATAACATTAGTTATTTTAGGCTGTAAATGCACGGGTTTGACAGTGTAAAAAATCTATTAAAAAAAGTCAAATATAAAAATGATTAATATAAACAAACAAAATAAGGTTTAAGATACAAATTTGATTAAAATTAAATGCATCTTACAGTAGCACGAGTAGGGAAAAAACCACAACGTAATCTAGGAGAAACTAAATATTTTAGACATTTATAATCTTAAATTATTAGCTGAATAGATGCTTTACACATTTTAGAATGAGGATGATCATTTTATGCACTATTTAGTTTGCATCACTAATATACTTGTTTTTATTTTGCATTTAAACGTTAAACTTTAGTATTTTTGCTGTGTCGCCTTGCTTTTGGCTTGCTCAGTTGGGATTATTTAATATTTAACAATATTATTGATCTGTGTTGTACTACTTTCATGTTATCACTGTGAAGCTGCTTTGATACAATCTGTATTGTGAAAAGCGCTATATAAATAAATGTGACTTGACTTTTATTAATTTTTACTTGCAACTAGCGGTTGTTTTTAAAAAATATGCCTATAGCTTTTATTAAATGTTTCTTTAGTACTTGTACAAGTCGGCATGAAATCAAAATGGACCCTATTTACTTTTACGAAACGCCCACTTTTCTATATCCAATCAATTCCCAGTGGGAAAAACAAGCCACGCCCTCTATTTTTCACGTTCAATATCTCGTTTTGACATAAAGTGGGTCACAACTCTTCAGTTCATGCAGACTTTAAACTAATTGAAAATTAAAAATGTTGCCTCAGCAACTAGCTAAAATAATCGTTTTTCACGTTACACACACGTTTTTGAATGGCAATAATAGCCCCTGGCTGTACATTTTGATTTCATGTTGGCTTTAAATGACCACTTCTGAATCTGATGTGATCTCCATGCACTCACCTCATTTTCCCGCTCCAGAACTCCGTGTAAAATCAACCCTGCGGTGAACTCTGTGCTGTCGGCGAGGAAGCCCTGCAGACTGGAGCAGACGCCGCTGATGATGCTGCAGGAACGCCAGCAGCTCATGCAGATGCAGACGCAGACTCAGGAGGACGGGAAGAGCCGAGAGCAGAGCATGTACTGCAGAGATCTGGTCTACAGCGGAGCCACAGAGTTCTGCTTCGAGGAGCTGCGGGCCGAGCGATACCGGCAGAAACGCGCTCACGAACTACAGACCAGCAGCCCTGTGGATCCCAGCACACACACTGAAATACAGAACTGTTAGAAATCAAACTGAAACCTATAGGTTGTGTTTGAATATGCAGCAAGCTTTCTATCTAGACAGCAGAAACTCGCCGATGACACCTAAAAATGCTGCTCACAACAAATATTTGTTTATAATTGTTCCTGTGTTTTTTTTTGTACATACTTTTTATTTGTAAATACAGGTTTTGTAAGTTAACGCAACAGCATTTTTTTTTTTTTTTTTTTGCAAGTACAGTTCGGTACCAAGTCAGTACTGAAATGTAAAACGTGTGCTGATGCCAGCATTTCCCTCTTGCATTTTGAGCGCTGTTGACCGGATTCTTAAACATCTCTGATTGGCTGTTGTGTTCACGAGCTTGACATATGCGTCTCTGATTGGCTACAATGACGTTTTTGATGCTCTTTACCGAGCGCTTGCACAGCGGATCCCTAATATAGGCTGTAAGCACTTGAAGAGTGTCAAAGCGTTGATCATTGTAGCCAATCAGAGACATGTTGAGTGCGTAAACACAATGGCCAATCAGAAGGGTTTAAGAATCTGTTCAAGAGCGCCCAATCCTAGAGGGAAATGCAGGTTTTGTCACATTTTTAAAATTTCAGAAAACTCATTTATTATATTGTCATTGCTTGTAGATGTGCTGCATGATGCTTCAATAAATGCAACTGATTCAGTAACATCAAATTGCTCTTGTACTTTGACTTCAGGAACTGCATTTGAAGAGTTCAGATGCAAAAGGCTCTAAATGCCATTTGAAATTTTCTTTTTTAATGATGATTTTTTTATCAAACTTGTATATATAAGTTCAGTAATTTCACTTAAATAACAATTAATAGGTAATTATCATTGCCATTTAAGTGAAATTACTGAACTTAAATATACAAGTTTGATAAAAAATGATCATTCTAGAAGAAAAGCTGTGAGAAAAGCTCACACAAGCTGCAGAGTTTCCTAGGGAGAAGATAAAGGGATTATGTTTGCACAGAGTTGAATGTAATTTGTAATTGCAGTGGTTCAGTGCATATCCAGATAATGCCAAGAGAAACGCAATAGTGAATCTCTAAATGCTTCAGGGTGAGTTTACACTGTAGTATTAAGATTATCTGACCTGTTTTGAACAAACCTCTAAACATGTGATTCATTGCTGCATCAGCAGGTGGCGCTGATGGGTGATGTGGGTCAACACAAATCAGCCTATAAAAAGCTGCTGATGTTCGAGCGTCCTAGTGAGAACTTTCAAGCGCTCTTATTTCTCTCGTAACACACGATTGTCCATCTGTGGGAACATACTGAGGAAGAATGGCATACTTTGGTATGATGTAACTATGCCATGACCTAGTTTCCTTAATGTTGTTATAAAAACATTGCTTTAATACAAATAATCTGGTACACTATGCAACTTTAAAACAAATCTTCACAATATTTCTTGCTTTACAGTGAACTCAGTTACTCCGAGAGCTACAGGTTATCTGTTCAATAAAACACTATAATCTCCTGTTGAGTGATAAAAATGTCGCTTTTATAAAGATTCAAATCCCTCAGTTCTCAATCTCTGAAAAGCCAAATTAATGTTGATTCTTGTTTTATTATGAGTTTGGTCACGTTCTCCTTTCGCCAGTAGAAAACGTGCCTTGGATCTGAAGCCTTCGTTGTTTCAGTGAACGGATTCATCAGCTATTAAAGGCAAGGTAGGCAATTTGCTGCGAGGCTAGCATTAGCGGGCTAGCTTTGAAACCCTCCCTTCAGAGCGTCTCCAAAGCCACGTCTCCTTCATAACATGTGCGCACAAGGCAGAGAGGGAGTGAACAAAAGCGTCACGAGAGACGGCGTTAAAACTGTCTCAAAGCACATAATACAATAATAACCAAATGAGTAAAATTTGTAATGACAAACAGATGTTGGATTGACAAAGCCATATGAAAGTTTTGTAAGAATTACCATGATGTTAATATGTTCTAACATGAATTAACATGTCGCTAGCCTGTTTTAGTACGTTGCTAGCATGAATTAGCATGTTTTAGCATTGTTTTTAGCATGTTTAAGCATGATTTTACCTGTAACTAACCTGAACTAACATCTTGTTAACATACAATTATTGCTAACATGAATTAGCATGTTGCAAGCTTGTTTTAGTACATTGTTCGCATGTTTTCAACATGTTTAAGCATGATTTTACCTGTTT
The DNA here is from genome assembly GCF_988280905.1 of Pimephales promelas. Classification (NCBI taxonomy): domain Eukaryota; kingdom Metazoa; phylum Chordata; class Actinopteri; order Cypriniformes; family Leuciscidae; genus Pimephales; species Pimephales promelas. The sequence goes on along the minus strand of NC_142783.1, from coordinate 34,427,046 downwards.
GTAATCTGATTTAACATCTTGTTAACAACCAATTAGTACATTGCTAACATGAATTAGCATGTTGCTATCTTGTTTTAGTAAGTTGTTAGCATGCATTAGCATTGTTTTCGACATGTTCAAGCATGATTTTACCTGTTACTAACCTGAATTAACATCTGTTAACATGCAATAACATGAATTAGCATGTTGTTAACATGATGTTATCCTAGGATAGTCATTGGACAGCAAAATAGTGTCGGCCCACATCCAGCCCAGATCTGGTACACATGGATTACACACTATGTTGCTGTCCGGATAAGTCTTGTTGTGCAAAAAGTCTTGACTCCCTCAATGAAATTCTATGGGACTTTTCGTAGTTTTTACTGAAAAGATACAGCACATGAGACCAGTCTGAAGGTCTAACCTTAGTTTGGTGGTTCAAGCTTGAAAACTCAAGGAGATGCTGTTTAAGTCTCAGAAGAATAAGCAGCCTAAAGCAGTAGATCAGTGGAAACACATACACAGACAGGCAGGGTTAGGACATCCTATCATTGCATTCGGACCACATTCAATGATTGGACGAACATTTAATGGTCCACATGAAAACACATTTAGACCCCTTACTTAACTTAGTGACTATTAGCTATCAGGATGTGAAGAGACTTTCAACCAGCATAACAAAAATGTTTCTGGAACAAATCACCTATCCTGCCTTTAATATGCTAAAAACAAAAGACAAAAGCTCATTGGGCGTCATTGTTTAGGAACGGACTTAAATTGCCCTGCATTACAAAAGCTTTAAAAGGACAATAGCAGGACAGCAAATCACACTAGAGATGATTAACTAGACCAGCTCAGTGTGTAGAGAATTTAGCAACAATTTTCCATTTAATGTTATAGAATATTTTATCTGTGTTATACTAATCGAGAAGTAAATGTCTCTGTGTTTTAGATGAACGCTTTATTGATTATATTGGCGAGTGCAGTCAGTGGTGAAATAGGTTTCATGAGGCGTTGATTAAACTACTAAACCTTAAATGATTTTGAATTAAAAAATCATGTTTAATTAAATCGTGGTAAAAAGTTTGCTGATTAAAATCCATTACATTTTTTTTATTTTGAAAACAGTTATTTTGGAATTTTATTAATATTTATTAAATTCAACATGTATTATTAAACTGTTAAACTCTTTAAACAAAGTAACCGAGAAACATTAACACTGGTGTCAATAAATAAATAAAACAGCATATTTTTTAACGTTTATCCTATATCAATTTATGCTTTTACTTTTTAAAAGTCAAAACATCCAACCAAGTAAAAGTTTGTACCCGACGCTAAAAAATGACTCTATCAGTCATATTAAAATAAAATCACATTTTATACCAGCAATTTCTCTTATTTCAACTATGGAAACAATATTTGCCGTAAATATTTGTTGATTTAGCATCTGTCATCTGACTGCTGTTATATATATATATATTTTTTTTTAATTGAGAAATAAATTCAAGTACAAAATACAGTATATAACAGGAATGCTTCACATGACAGATATCACATATATTGACAGACATCACATATATTGAAACATGTTTAAACAAATAAACAGGGATAACAAAAACAAATGAGAGGAAGAAAAAAAACAAAAAAAAAAACTAAATAAATATACATAAAAAAGCTCAATATTTCTTTCTTTTCCTATAGACACTTTTAATGTTCATATAACTTGGTAAACTAAGTAGGGGCATTAATTACAATACGAAGAATTCCTCCATAAAGTTTAACAACATTTCATTCTTTTTATTTTTAACTAATTTAAGTGACTTCCTCAGCGATTCAATCTCTATTAAAAATAGATTACATTTTGGAATGCATTTTGCAAATTTTTGTTTATGGATATAATATTTACCATGCAAAATGAAGAAATTCACCACACAATTTGCTTCTGTGTGTATAAGAACAAATAACATCTTTTAGAGATAATTTATAATTAATTTTTTCTTTCTGTCTTTCTATAATTAATAAATCAGACCACAATTTTTGAGATAAATCACATTCATAAAACAAATGAGCCAAGTCTTCTTCGTATACATTACAAAAAGAACATTTTGTTGTCAATGTCCATGAATTTGGATAACAAAGCTTTACATGGGTAGATTTTATGAAGTATTTTGAACTTTATTCAGCATACAAAATTTATATGGATTTAACCACGCCTCTTTCCAATGAATTTGACTGCTGTTATATCGCAGCGTCACCGGCCTGTCATGACCCTCATTATCTCATGAATTATTCATGAGCTGACCGGTTTATCCGCGCACGACACACACACACACACACACACAACCTGCCGTCTCAAATCACCCGCTCACGTGGAAACGCTTCACCAGGGCGACAGAGGGGGCGTGAACTGTCGCCTAGGTGATGCTGCCGCACACACACACACACACACACACAGGAGGAGGGAGAGAGAGCGAGAGAGCTAGAGGAGGCAGGCCAGGCTGTTTTCGCATCCTCTAGATGTGGATTATACCGTGTTCTCGCCATGGCAGCGTCACGGCACCGGTAGCAGGGGCTTCTGGGAGATCAGATGCGCGGGTCTGAGCATCATCTCTCTGACATGGCCGTGCACGCGTACAGCTGGAGGCAGGGATGCATCGGGCTTTCTCAGGCGAACGGGAGCCTGCAGTGGGAGGCTGACTGAGTTCACACACACACACACACTGAGCCGCTTCCCAGCTGGAGAGGCTGTTACATTCATCAACACACAACGGCAAGGTAAGAAAACACGCGTTTTGACATCCATATGCACGCTGTGTTCATGCACTGTGATGATGATGATGCTTGTGCTGCATCGCTGGATAAACACACGCACACACACACAGACAGAGAGCGGGTGATGGGAGAAGCCTAGACGACAATGAAAAGCCTAAAGATAAGAAGGTGATGCTCTGAAGGACTGCGTTGATGTGGAAATGCTTTTACATTCCCTCACCCTCACCAACCCCTCATCCTCTCTCTCTCTCTCTCGTGCGCGCGCACATTTGCATTGACGAGAGACCTCAAGGTAAACCTTTCAAAGATGGCTGTTTCTGAGCAGTTGACCCATTATAATGATGTTTTGAGGGGTTGATATATTCAAGTTGGACGTTAGGGCATTCGAGGCACCTTCAAAAGCACGCCTAGATGTTCTTCTGAGGGCAATTTGAGGAAGTCCGAGTATGTTGTCATTATTTTTTACATTGAATAGCTTGATTCAAACTCCACAAATGGGCCAATAATGACATTTCTTTATGATCTTACTCTACATGTGAAAGAGAATGATAGTCATGATCATTTATATCATCCCACAACTCTCTCTATATAAAGTTGGACGTATATTATATCCAACTTTATCCACATACATAGAGTACACACTCAATTAATATATAGCAAATCTCAACTGCTTGATATTATAATTCAATTTCATTATCATCCAGTTGTTCTTAATATAATGTTGGATATGTTCGATATATAATATTTACGTCGCATTTTGTTGCCCAGCTGGATATCCAACTTTGCATACATACTGTAAAAGCAGATCTCAACTGCTTAATTGGTTGTATTGTCTCACAGCTGTGAAAATGCAACTGTAAGGCATGAAGATTTAGATATTATAAACATTAGCATCATGATTTTCTAGTGTGTGTTGTGAAAAGCGCTAAACAAACTTCTGTCATTCGGCATGGTAATGGATATGACAAATTGTTTAATGCGTTTGACACACACTAAGACATGAAGAGTTCAGATGCAAAAGCCTCTAAATGCCATTTGAAATTTTCTTCTTTAATGATGATTTTTGTCAAACTTGCATATTTAAGTTCAGTAATTTCACTTAAATAACAATTAATAGGTAATTATCATTGCCATTTAAGTAAAATTACTGAACTTAAATATACAAGCTTGATAAAAATCATCATTAAAGAAGAACATTTCAAATGGCATTTAGAGGCTTTTGCACTCTTCACATGCTTCTGCTGTGCAATATTGCATATGAATTAAGGCCCGAAAGTCTGAAATTTAAAAAAAATAAATACTATGTCAATCACGCTCGCACACTGCCTCCGAAACGTTCGTTTCGCCAAAATCGGATCGGGTTCGATTTTTTTGTGTTTTTTCGCATCCGTAGCGAGTAGTTTTAATGGAGTAGTTCACTTTTGCTGATAATTTACTCACCCCCATGTCATCCAATATATCCACGTCTTTCTTTCTTCAGTCGAAAAGAAATTAAGGTTTTTGATTTTTCTCCATATAATGGACTTCAATGGGGTCCAAACGGTTCAAGGTCCAAAAGACACTTTCAGTGCAAACTGTTCAAAGAGCTTTAAACGATTCCAGACGATGAATAAGGGTCTTATCAAGCGAAACGATCGCTCATTTAATAAATAAATAACAAAGTTTAAGTTTTATAAGCTCACTCTGTTGTGTGATGCACGTTACATATTGTTACATTTTTGTATTGCGATATATTGCAACACGACAGCTTTAGTTCATTTGTAGAATTTGCTCTTTGATCCGTGGATTGGCAGAAGTCTGTGCAAGTGCACATCTGTGTTTTGCTGATGTGTTTGAGGTGAGATCTGTGTGTTTGAGGTCTGCTCGCGTCTCGTGTGTTGAAGTGAAGGTCTGGGCCGTTTGCTGCTGTCAGACTGTGTTTATTCTCCTTCCCACTCGAGCGATCATGTGAACTGATCTTATTAGACACTGAGCTACACAAACACCAGAGACAGGCCAATGCTGCTGGATATTTCTCTCTAGTCTAGGATGAGAGGTGTTTCAAGAGGACATATTATGCTTTTCCTCATGTTCGTGTGTGTGTAGTGTTGCTGTTTGAGCATGAAAACGCTCCAGTTCTCCTCTATATCAGTGTCTGTGTTTCTGAACTCCTGAAACGCCTCCATTGTAGTGGAACACGTCACAATATTCCTCATTATAATAATTCATGTGCAGAATAAAGGGGCGGGGCCTGTTTGAGTTTGAGTAGTTAGTAGTGTGTTAAACTAGCGGTTATGGAAAGGGGCGGGACATTTCCCAAACACACTCGAAGCGCTCGACCAATCACAACACACCGATCCAGCCGACCAATCAGAGCACATAGAGGGCTTCAGACATAAAAAGCTGTGTGTGAAGATTATTGGAGTACGTTTTATAAGAAAATACTATTTCAGTCTTTCTTTTTTATACGATGTTTCTTTGTAATTATTTCTGAAATTTATCAACGATTTCTAAATCCAACACTATTTTTTTTTTTTAATGTTCTTGCAACTTTTAGCCTTTTTGTTTGAACATATTTGACATGCATCGCTATAGTTGTCAGGTGCCAAAGTTGCGTGTTGTAACATCACAATGCATTCTGGGATTCTCCATCCCTCAAAATGATGTCCTTGTTGTATTTTGCATCATGCATGTGGTTCATGTCCTGTATTCACTGTGTGATGTCCTTCACACCCTATGGGGAAATGCTCATTTGAACTCATTTAGGAAATATCAGTTGTGCAACTGACGATATTTGTTTTTCTCAAGCCTGATTGATTGTTTTTAAACTCTTGCTCGTAACTATCATTGAGGGAACTTCACAACTAGAGTTACTTTTACAGAAAAAGTTTGTTCCGGGAAAATTATGCTTTTAAGTTGCATTTAATGATGTTTATTAATATTAATTAATTATGAATGCATTAATTATGCATTTATTCAGGAATGAGGTTGTGAATACTACTTGACTGTTTTTGTGTAAGCTTTGTTTTTAGAGCCCGACCGATAAAGGATTTTGAAGGCCGATACCGATACAAATGTTTGTTGGTTTTAAAATCTGATAATCCGATATATCGGCCGATATTTTTTTTTTCTTTTCAGAAACGTGCAACAAAACTTTGACATATTTCCCTAACATTAGTTATTTGTAGTTATTTATGAGTTTTAACTAAAATAATATGATAATGCATTTTAAAAAGAAACTTGTTTCTTTTATTGTCACAACAGAACAGACTGACGATAGTGGCGTTAGCTAGCTTTGTGGTTAGCTTGTCTACGAAGAGCCATAATTTAGCAATGGATTACGTCATACTGCAAATTAATTGTAAAACATACATTTTCAATATAACAGGTCGAGGAGAGATGATACGTCTCATTGCTATAACTGTCACGCGCTATTAAAGAAATACTTCAGTCACATTGTCAAAAGTTAAAAGGACAGTCAGTCGACGACACTGTAACAACGTAACGTAACTATTACTAGCTAATTCCGCTTCACTCTCGGCTTATTTAACAGCAGCAAAACTGGACATGATAGTCACAAATTTTGTCATGCTTATTTGAGTTAAGAGAACTGATGCGGATGTTCTTTTAATTGTTATTCAAGCAATGTATGTACGAGTGTTGCCAACAGCAATGGTGTAGAGTGCCCTCTGGTGGACAAACTATACAACTCCAACACTCATGACATGGTTCAAGCGTGTTTCGTCCGTTTTTATTTTATTTTTGAAATATTAATTTATCTGCCAGTTCTGCCGATACCGATAGTTTGGAAAATGCCTAATATCGGCCGATAATATCGGTCCGGCTGTGTTTGTTTTTATTGTTGCTCATAGCAACTGTTATGGATCTTTTACACTACCTTGACTTAGTTTGAAAGTATTACGCTTCTTTTGGAACAACCTTTAAACGGAGAACTGGTGTGACTCGGGTCTCTATCACACATTCGAATTACTGTCGTAACGTGATAAAAATCCCTAAAAGTCTATTTTTAGTCGATTCTTTTAAATTAAAAGAATTTAAATAATTTTTTTTTAAATCACAGCTTCTTCGGAATGGTCCGAAATTTGGTGACTTTGTTGGTATTTGGTATTTGAACACCCAAAAAAAAAATTGGGGACAGGATGTGAATAGTCTACGTGGTTGTAAAAAAAAATAGTCACACTTGGAGTGTTCGGGTCCAAATGGACCCGCATGGAAAATAAATGGGAAATTGGCAAAAGTGTGAAAATACTGAGTTTTTTTGTGCGTACAATCTACAAATCAGCCACAATCTTGAAAAAAAGCACACAACAGTGAAGGGGTGAATCTATAAAACATCAAGAGTGCAAAACAGACACACACACACACACACTTTTATACACAAACACACCAAAAAATTCAGATTATACATGTGTTTTGCATTTTTAAAATGCTCAGTTTGTCCACCAGATGGCATCCATCTCATTTTAAAAATTGCTTTTATGAGGCCTAGGCTTGACTCTAAAATGAAATACAGCTTTAAAAAAAAAATATATATATATATTTTAAAAAAAAACAAATTTGTATTATGTTCAATGGGGGGGAAATTTGTCATAATTATTACATTAATACTAATTATAAATTATTTTTATTTTTGAAATTTTCTCAAAACACCAAAAAAGAAAAGAAAAAATATTATAAAAAACGAGTAAAAAAAATAATAATCATGATTTTTTTTTTAAAATATGAATCCCGCCCAAATGGACCCGAACACCCCGAGTGTGACTCTGAAACGAACAACCCCAGAGGGTTAAATAGAGATGTTGGCTTAAATATTCTGCCTTGAAATAAAAAAAAATAAAATAAAATCACAGAACCCGAAATGAACTCAAGTTATTTAAGCTGCTTTCAACATTTGTTGTATTTACGCAGTATAACCGCAGTACGCAGTAATCTTCTTAAGCGATTACAATAGCTACTAAATGAAATTTTACATCATGTATGTTTCACCTGAAAGTTTGAGCATTTTGATACGTCAACAACACAAAAGATTATTTCTAAGTATCCCCTTCTAAAGCACTAAGCAGCCTCGTCCCTGAGCGTTGGAGACGTGATGATAGTGTTAGCTCACTCTTCAGGGGTCAGACTGACAGATATAGACGTGGATGAGGACAGACGACACGCGGCTCAGGCGTTTAGAGTCGGTCATATCGCATCTGAAGTCCTGCTTCACACTCCACTGCGCTGCGATGGGTCTGACAAACATCTCAAACATCAACGGGGAACAGGGGAATGCATTCTGCTCGGACCGAGTCCAGACCTTCCCTGGGGAACGAGCCGGTCGAAAGAACAGAAAATAAACAGACAGATCGTCCTGGCAAACAGCCACAGAAATACACCCTGCTCTGGGAATGAGAAGACGAACCTCAACGGCTCATATATACAGTAGAGCTTCCCATGGGGCCATTTCACACATTCAGTTTTAATTCATTCGTTTGGTTTATTTTTAATTATACTTTATTAATTAATCTGCTACTTTATTCCTGGAAAAAAAAATTAAATAACAGATTAAAAGTATTTTTTAGACATTTTTCATGCATTATAATAATATGTATAATGTATGATATAATTTATTATATCTTTTCAGAAATAATTTTAAACGTGTTGTAATATTATATAGGTCCTATATTTAAAGCCACAAGTGAGCCAAATTTATAGATTCAGTTTTAATTCATTCCTTTGCTTTATTTTTAATTATTAATCTGCTACATTATTCCTAGTAACAAAATTAAATAACACATTAAAAGCATCATTTTTCATAACACTTTTAAGCCTTTTTGTATTAATGCATTATAAAAAATATTTATAATGTATGATATGATCGATTATATCTTTTCATAAATAATTGTAAATGTGTTACAATATTATATATATTTAAAGCCACAAATTAGCCGATTTTATAGATTCAGTTTTAATTAATTTGGTTTATCTTTAATTAAATTTTATGAATTAAAATGCTACTTTATTCCTTGAAAAAAATTAAACAACATATTAAAAGTATTTTGCAATCATTTCAGAAATTTTTCATAACACTTTTAAGCCTTTTTATATTCATGTGCTTTCTAATAATATGTATAATGTTTGATATAATCGATTATATCTTTTCATAAATAATTGTAAATGTGTTATAATATTATATATATATATAAAGCCACAATTGAGCCAATTTTATAGCTTCAGTTTTAATTAATTAATTTGGTTTATTTTTAATCAAGTTTTATAAATTAATCTGCTACGTTATTCCTAGACAAAAAATTAAATACATTAAGCTTGAAAGTATTTTGCAATCATTTGAAACATTTTTCGGTTTTAAGCCTTTTTGTATTAATGCATTATTAAAATATTTATAATGTATGATATAATGCATTATATCTTTTTAAATAAATAATTGTAAATGTGTTATAGATATTTAAAGCCACAATTGAGCCAATTTTAAACAGAACCATTGAACTTTAAATCTCCATCTAATATAAGAAAAATAACGTGTCTTTCATTTAATCCGCAAACACAAGCATGCAAATGCAGACATATCAATGCATGAACACGGACGGTCCTTTTGTGCATATGAAATGAAAATTCATCACATTTTTGTAAATGCATGAATGCATTTTTATCTTGTCATTCTTTTTTATCAAAATATCATAACTGGATTTATCTGCCTCCATTTTTGAGTGTCAGGCCACATATTAACATCCAATCAGTGATCAACCAAGTGTTTTAAGGTTATTTGTTATTAGCAAGTAATCCTAAAATGACATATTTGGTCTTTATAGAAGTAAACAAAAGGCAAGAGAAAAATAAATGGGAACGCAGTGCAGGCGCTCATGAGGGATGTTCATCACATCGATAAATGAAACATGCGATCCTGATCACGAGTAAACTTACTGAGGGAAGAGCAGATCATCTCTGAAAAGAGGACATTGAGTTCATGCCCATGTGTAGATTAACATTTCTGTCACATGACATGACCTCAATATATTCTCAGAGAGTAGCATCACGTTTTTTTCTTTTGCATTTTAATCGAATTTTGTGTTCTCTTTCAAATTCTCTTATTTTGTGGGGTATAGTTACTAGTGAAAATTAACTATTAAAATATCATTATTATACTGTTAGCCTAGTTAGTGTTAGCTATTTGCACATTAGCCATTTCAATCAAATCATATTTGCTAAGTGAACCTTCTCTCAGAAACTGGGCTCTATATGAGTTCAGGTTAAATGATTGTGAAATAATGATTATGTTAAAACACAACCAACATCATCAGATCACCTTATCTATTAGTTCATCTGGCTGTTATAACTCACGTAGCGCAGCCAAACAACACCTGAAGTTAATGATTTAAGGGTCAAGAGCCCAACTAAAACACACACTGATCTCCACAATGGTGACTTACAAATGACGTTTTTCTCCTTAAGTGATTCTGCTTGTTATCATCAAGCGTCTTCAATGTTGGCAATAATTAAAAATTCATTTTTGACGTCAGTCTGTTTTTCCAAAATTTTGTTTAAAGAAATGTGTAAATTCTTCTCATTTTAAATGGTTAACTTTTAAGTCATTCATTCGGTTAATTATTACTCAATTCTAATTTGTTCAATTTAATAAATAGTATTGCTTGTAATCTGTTGCCACAATTTTATTGATTAGATAAAGCATATTCATTTTTACAGTGTGTGTATCCACTTCTCAGCTCAATGACAAACTTTTATAGTTGGACCCAAAAATACCTTTTCAAGAACTCAAAACTGATATACAGTAGTGGCCAAATCGACATTTATTCAAATATTAATAAAAACGTTTGGGGTTTTTTGTAAGCATATTGCATTGAGTTTGGAGTCAATTTTTATTTGGGATAATGACGCAACGAAACATGACGAATTGTGCCGACATTATTTTTGTCTATAGAAGTTATAAACGCATGCAAAAACAACAAAATATTAATAACTGATTGTTGTAGTCAATATGCTTTTTAATGTGAGCTTTTTGTTTTTCTATGCACAAATAATGTAAATAAAATGCCTCAACCAAGTTTAGTGTTGTTCTTCCCTCATATTTAAAAGATTTGAAAAATAAATATTTCATTATGTAATAATAATAATATGTTATATATCCACATATTTTGATGGTTTAATCAAACTTGCATAGTCATTAAAACAAACATCCGCTCCGGACATCACTTTTGCACACATTTCGAGCTCTACATATAATTGCCCAGAGTTCATGTAATTTCTGAAATATCAAAAAGCTTTTGTCTCTTCTAAGTGGAACATTTCACAATGCATTTGCTGTTCTGTGTTGTCTGACTCGAATGTAAAGTATTCTTAGCTCACACATTACAAGGTTTGTGATGTCGAGAGAGCAGTAATTATAGGACAGAAAATGGCACAAATTATTTGCAAGTCAGCCGTCAGAATGGGATAAAAATAAAACTGTAAATGTTGTTCTCTGCTAATTTAGATCTGCTGTTTGGGTGCTTTGAACATGAGTAATACAGAAAGGTTCATCAATGAGAAACAGATGGCGGCTGCATAATGCATTAATAAAAACACTGCATGTTTTAAAGGTACAGTGAGCAATTTCGGAGAAATGCTTCATATTTGAAATCAACCCAAACAAACACACCCCTTCCTTCATTGCTCCGCCCCTAAAATGCACAAAGACACAATGCAAGAGTAGATGTCATGTTTCTATCATAGCTTCAATGCTTTGATGATGAACGAACGGCAAGAATGAATAAACAAATTAACATATTTACATAAGAGTAAATAATACACGTAAGGGTTGGTTGTTAGTCGCCAGCAGCTCCAGACAAACAATGACACTCAAGACTATCATGTTGCTACAGCTAACATTACAACAACAGCAGATCTTGCTTTTGTGAAATAGCACAACCACTGTTACTTGTGTATTAAGCAGAAGCAACGCAACTTCAGCGTCTGATTTCAGGTCTTCACGCTCGGGTCTCTCCAGTGCTGAAAAGCTTTTCTAATATTAACTAAAGCTCTAGCCTGATCATAACCGTTCTTTTTCCAGTCATATTTCTTGGATCTTTTCTCTTTTGTAATGTCTCTCATCCAGCTCTCTTTCTACAGTCTTTCTTCAAATCTTCCTCTTGCTCACTCTCTCTTCCTCCATCACAAAAGGACACACCCCCTTCTGCTGATTGGCTCACTCTCACCTCCTCCTCCATCATGAGAGGACACACCCCTTCTGCTGATTGGCTCACTCTCACCTCCTCCATCATGAGAGGACACACCCCCATCTGCTGATTGGCTCACTCTCATCTCCTCCTCCATCATGAGAGGACACACCCCCATCTGCTGATTGGCTCACTCTCATCTCCTCCTCCATCATTAGAGGACACACCCCCTTCTGCTGATTGGCTCTTTCTCTCATCCTCAATCTTATTTCTCAGTATTGCACCTTTAAAATGATGCTGCTTACTCTTCCAGTATGTTATGAGATAACAAGACAGATGTTTAAGAGAGATGCATTTGTAAGTTATTCTGTATTACTTTAATTCTGAATGTTCAATCAAAAATAATAAGAGGAACCAAATTGACCATGACAGAGCTAGTATATATTTATTATTTATGTGTTTTAAAGCAGCTGTGAGAGGACTTACACTCACGCATATGGCAGAGACTGTGCGTTCAAGCTGTACATTATATGCATTCCCACGACCTTGGTGAGGCTTTGTTCTGGCGTTTGAGCCACAGAGAGGACACTGTACACAAACTATAATGAATCTGACGCAGGATTCAGCGTACTGCACTGCAGGCACAAACACAAGTAGAGACTTTCATCATCTCAAACATGCAGCCTGTGATGATTTTCCTCTATTGACAAACACAAAAAGAGGATTAGCTCGTGTCTCACCCCCACAGTGAAAAACCTGACACAATTATTGCATAAATGCAGAGCGCTCGTCCAAAATTGGATCGGTGAAGAGGCGTTTGTTGTGTGTGTAACGCTGTTGACATAAATTAATAAAACACTCAAATCCATGAGCACATCTTATCTTTGCATCCTCGTGCATTCACATGCAGATTTACATGCACTTAGAACAGATAATCTGGAAACATGACATAGATTTAGCATGTTATTAAATGTACAAATGTTAATGTATTTGGTCTTGCCGGTTTACATCTGCTGCGGTTGATTGAGCAAGTGTGGATTTCTGCTAATAGATACTAGGGACGGGCATTTTTGTCAATTTCTCATTTCGTTTATTGACAGGTTTTAAAAAAACGAGTTCTCGAGTCCGTCATGAAAATGTTACGAAAATTAATGTTGACAAATAAAAATACGTCTATGAAAACATGAACGTATGACTAGAAAAAATAACACTGCTAGATTATGATGCGTCAAAGTTATCAAAAAAAGAAATATCTATAAGGAATAGTCGCTTGAGATAAAGCTGAAGAGTAAACGATCTCCGGTAAACTGAAGCCGTTCTATGACACGTCCTATCAGATTTAATAATCAGATGGCCTAAACACATAACATAAACGTAACATTACAACTCGCATTTTACAAAAGGACTTGAGCGAGCTAAAGGCAGACTGATCTCATGAAATGGTAATGGGTTTTTTTTTAAAAAGTGAACTACTCCTTTAAGACTTTTTTACATGTTGAGCAAGCATTGGCCAATCAGCTTGTGCCGTGCGGTAATGATGTGATTGCATGTAATGGACCGATCATCTAGAGTTTCATGACTGAACTGAATGTTAAAATGATCTTTTAAAATCTGCATGCAGTAATCATGAACAACTGCAAAAGAATGCATGGAAATGCATTGGTTAAATAGTAAGGATATTCATTTCTAAGTGATAGTGGTGGGACAAATGTTGCACAGTACAAAGCCAAAAGCACCATGAAAAAAAAAGTAATGGAAATGCATTGGTAAAATAGTAAGAATATGAATTATATATCTTATAAGTGATTCTGCAAGGACAAATGTTGCACTATGATACAAAAACACTAAAGAAATGCATCATACTTATATTTTGCATGGCGTACAAAAAGCCCCTATGGTTCAATGCCTCATTGTGTGTCATCACAGAAAGCTGAACATCAGCATAGCCGAGAGTGTTCTCAATGATAATGGATTATATTACCTGAGGGCAACACAAATGGACCTTAAATTGAGACTTGTGGTACACTCAGAGGGTTTTATGCTCTCGAACATGCACAAAAATGTGAAGTGCATCCCTGGGCATGAATAAGAACCTGAAAATAATCTATCTTTAAGAACAAATTTGACTTTTTCCAAGCGCATAAACACAATTTAAAAAAAGGGGGTTAAAGCCGAGCCTCGGGTCCAGCCTCCTCCAAGGACGGCAAGCCAAGTTAGTTTACTATTAAAGGGGCGGTTCATGATTTTGACCATCGGGCCTCATTTCCAAGTGAGCCTGTGTGCTATTTATCAGTAGAGACAGTTTTCAAAAATGTTCATCCAGTCGTTCCAGTTGCATAGTTCGCCGGTGCTAGGCTAGTGCGAGTCAAGGGTAACTGCTAGCCTGCTATTAAAAACAGTTTTACCCACTCCACAGTTCACCAAAAGCAAATCAAATATAACGCCAGACTATCGATGTAAATGTCTGTTGAGAGAATAATGTTCGATTCAAACTACCCTTTCATCGCATTGCTATAGTTCTACTTTGTTCCCGGTATTTATTAGCAGTCTACAGCAGCGGCGGAGTGATATTAAGTTACCTAGGCAACCGAGAGAGAGAGAGAGTAAGGTAGAGAGAGGTAGTGAGAAAGAAAGGTAGAGAGAGAGAGAGAGAGTAAGGTAGAGAGAGGTAGTGAGAAAGAAAGGTAGAGAGAGAGAGAGAGAGAGTAAGGTAGAGAGAGGTAGTGAGAGAGAAAGGTAGAGAGAGAGAGAGAGAGAGAGAGAGTAAGGTAGAGAGAGGTAGTGAGAAAGAAAGGTAGAGAGAGAGAGAGAGAGAGAGTAAGGTAGAGAGAGGTAGTGAGAGAGAAAGGTAGAGCGAGAGAGAGAGAGAGTAAGGTAGAGAGAGGTAGTGAGAAAGAAAGGTAGAGAGAGAGAGAGGTAGTGTGAGAGAGAGAGAGTAAGGTAGAGAGACTATAACACTATTGTATCACACTAGCACCCAGATACATTGATGCTTGTCACAAAAAGAGAGAGTGGACGACCAATCAGTGATGCGCCAACACACACACACACACCACACACTCATACACATTGTTTTTCTAAATTCTTCACAGAATTTTTAAATGTTCATATTTCTTTAGTTCTATTTTATTTATTTTACACTGTTAATTTGTACAATCAATTTAATTTGTACATTTAGATTTACTATTTTAATGTCTTTATAATTATTCTATGTATTCCAAGCTTTGGCAATATTGTATGATGTACAGTCATGCCAATAAAGCAATTTTTGAATTTGAACTTAGAGAGAGGTAGAGAGAGAGAGAGAGAGAGAGAGAGTAAGGTAGTGAGATGTAGAGAGAGAAAGGTAGTGAGAGAGAGGTAGAGAGGGGTAGTGCAGGTTGTGCCCGACTGTAGTGCGCTTCGGTCCTGTGTTTACTTGTCGGCGCAGGACTACTAACCGGAGCAAAGTAAAATTCCGCCGCTGCTGAGAAACTAGTTCCTGTAAATGTATTGTGATCATTAATGCAAGAATACTTTGATTTCAAACAGTTTTCTCTCAACAGACATTTACATCGATAGTCTACACTCTCAGAAAAAAAGGTACAAAAGCTGTCACTGGGGCTGTACCTTTTCAACAGTACCTAAAGGGTGCATATTTGTACCTAAATGGTACATATTAGCACCTAAAATGTACATAATAGCACCTAAAATGTACATTAGCACCTAAATGTCCATATTAGCACCTAAAATGTACATTAGCACCTAAATGTACATAATAGCACCTAAAATGTACATTAGCACCTAAATGTCCATATTAGCACCTAAAATGTACATAATAGCACCTAAAATGTGCATATTAGCACCTAAAATGTACATAATTGCACCTAAAATGTTCATAATAGCACCTAAAATGTACATAATAGCACCTAAAATGTACATTAGCACCTAAATGTCCATATTAGCACCTAAAATGTACATAATAGCACCTAAAATAAACATTTTAGCACCTAAATGTCCATATTAGCACCTAAAATGTACATAATAGCACCTAAAATGTGCATATTAGCACCTAAAATGTACATAATTGCACCTAAAATGTACATTAGCACCTAAATGTCCATATTACCACCTAAAATGTACATAATAGCACCTAAAATAAACATTTTAGCACCTAAATGTCCATATTAGCACCTAAAATGTGCATATTAGCACCTAAAATGTAGATAATTGCACCTAAAATGTACATATTAGTAGCCTACCTAAAATGGACAAAAGTTTTCCCTTTTGAAAAGGTACAGCCCCAGTGACGGCTTTTGTGCCTTTTTTTCTGAAAGTGTAGCGTTATAGTTGATTTGCTTTTGGTGAACTGTGGAGTGGGTAAAACTGTTTTTAATGGCAGGCTAGCAGTTACCGTTGACTCGCGCTAGCCTAGCACCAGCGAACTATATAAATGGAAAGACTGGATGACAGTTTTTAAAACTCTCTCCACTGATAAATAACACACAGGCTCACTTGGAAATGAGGCCAAAGGCTGAATGGACTATAGCAAACTAGTGAAACTTCTCTCTTTTCTATTACATCAGACAGATAATACGAGTTTTCTGTCCTCAACCTGCAGTGATTTGGACTGAATGCACACATTATATTTTCCCAGTTGAAACTTCAGGTCACTCCGTCCAGCCACTGCTCCATTTCAATTGCTGTCATCATATCAAATCTGGATTAAATGCTGTGACAGTGAAAACGGATTAGTCTTTTTGAAAGCTGATATTGCTGCTTTAGCCGCAGTATTTAAATGGATTATGATCCACATGGGATAAAGTCCTGGACAATATTAAGATAGATCAACAAATGCTTACAATGTGCTTTTCCTTAGATTAATGGATGAAGTAAGGCTGACAACAGCTTTTAATAATGAAATCTGATTTACCATTAATACCAAAGGACATGCATCTGATTGGAGTTGAGTGTGTCATTGAGAACGTTTTGAAACACTACAAATGTTTCTACAAAAATCCCAATCTGATGCATCTCAGATAACAGCGAACGTTCTCAGAGCTTTCCGGCAAAGTTCTCTTAAAGTTCTGCGCAAACATTTTTCTAGTAACTTCAACAGAAAGTTTAAAGTAACACTAGGTAACTTTTGCTCTCGGGGTCCCCCTACAGTTGGGAAACAGTATTGTCCTCTACTTCTGTAGTCTTTAAATCTCGACAAACTAAAAGACGTAAATGACATTTGTATGTATTCTAAATAAAAGATATAGATTATAATGAATGTCAGCTTGCTTATTTCGCTCAAGATAACTCTGCGATGCTGTTTGCGAATGTTCGTTGGAACGATGGTTTCGGGAAACACACCCCTGAGCAAAGTTTCCAGAGTGTTCGAACTTCGTTTTGGCTTGATGTTGTTAAAAATGACGTCACACCAGTTCATTCTTTGATTTCACGCAAAGTATATCTGGGCCTTTAATTTGACGTTTGTCTTACTTTTTTTTTTTGCATGTTACTCCTTATAACAATTCCATGTTTTCAGAATGTTCCCTTTATTATTCCATAACCAATAAAGAACTGGATGTTATACGTTTTTACAACTTAAATTAGCTAAACAATCTTTTGTTCCCGAATGTTAGTCTGGCTGAGGTTTCAAAAGCTACAGTTTTGATTTTGGATTACATGACCATTAGCAGCAAATACAAAACCAAATCCATTTATAGAGACCACAGACTGCCATGTGTATGGAAGCTTGTTTTCACCACAGACTGAAAAATTAAAAAAGGTAATTGTGACTTTTTATCTCATATATCTGACTTTATTTCTCACAATTGCGAGATATAAAGTCAGAATTGTGTGATATAAAGTCAGAATTAATTGATATAAAGTCGCAATTGTAGGTTATAAAGTCAGAATTGCGTGATATAAAGTCAGAATTAATTGATATAAAGTTGCAATTGCAGG
Organism: Pimephales promelas; assembly: GCF_988280905.1. Lineage (NCBI taxonomy): Eukaryota > Metazoa > Chordata > Actinopteri > Cypriniformes > Leuciscidae > Pimephales > Pimephales promelas. The sequence goes on along the minus strand of NC_142783.1, from coordinate 34,409,188 downwards.
TTATAAAGTCAGAATTGCATGATGTAAATTCGTAATTGCGAGATATAAAGTCAGAATTGCGTGATATAAAGCCTGAATTGCGAGATATAAAGTCAGAATTGCGTGATATAAAGCCTGAATTGCGAGATATAAAGTCTGAATTAATTGATATAAAGTCGCAATTGCAAGTTATAAAGTCAGAATTGCAAGATATAGTCAGAATTGCGAAATGTAAACTATTCTTAGAATTGGCCTTTTTATAATTTATATCACAATTCTGAGAAAAGATGTAATACAGAGTTTACATCAAAATTTCGAGATAAAAAGTCAGAATTGTGAGATAAAAAGTCTCAATTATGTCTTTTTTTCTCGCAATTGCGACTTTATTTCTTAGAATTGCGACTGTTATATCCCGCAATTGTGACTTTATTTCTCATAATTGTGACTTTATTTCTCATAATTGCAACTTTATATCCCGCAATTGCGACTTTATTTCTCATAATTGCGACTTTTATATCACAGTGAGAGAGAGAGTGTGAGGGAGAGAGTGTGTGCGAGAGAGGGAGGGAACGCGCGCGAGGGAGAGAAAACCCGCGCGCGAGAGTGAGAAAGAAAACGCGAGCGCGGGTTGAGAGAGAGAAAACCCGCGCGCGAGAGTGAGAGTGAGAGAGAGAGAGAGAGAGAGAGAGAGAGAGAGAGAGAGAGAGAGAGAGAGCGAGAGAGGGAGAGGTCATTCAGTGTGACGGGACGGAGCTCAGCTTCTTTCTGTTCTTTTATCAAGTTAATGCTTTTTGAACCCAAAGGGACGGGCCAGAGGCCTTCAGCGTTCCCTGACTGTCATTTAAAGGGCAGGCAGAATGAGTAAGCCCTAATTGAGCAGATATACTTCATTTCACATGCGAGTATACACACACACACACACGGCTGCCGATAGCGCTGTTCCCAAATACATAATAGCCTTGGATGCACAGGAGGAGCCGACAGAAGAAGATGCGCATGTCAGAGACAGTGTTCTCTTTGCTGATTAAAAACGCTGACAGTGAATCAGTAGATATGTCTGTGTTGGACTTTCTATTTTAAGAACACAGATGACTTTAAGGCAATGCAACACATTTAGCCGGCTTTCATGCAACAAAAGGAACAAAAATAGAAATGTATAAAATAATATTCTTTTGGATAGTGTTGCTCATTTTAATTGGAAAAACAACCCGATACATTTAACTTTCAATACATTATAATCATAAATTAATAATCATTCAGTGACATGTATGCATATAAAGTACCATACTGTATTATGCAATTATGTAATCATGGTATCACTGTTGTTTTCTTCAGAGTTTGGATCCAAAATTCTGGCAAATGATAGAATAATGTATAGTGATTTGCATCTATATTCATTTTAGTATATAGTATATGGTAGCATTCCAATTTTTCCCCATTGTAATACATTATATATTGTAATAAATATAAATATATTATAAATATATTTATAGGAATATATTTAAATATATTTAAAGGAATCAGCAAATATAAACAATTATTGAAGTTGGTTGTTGTGATGTGTTTTAATGCATTATATTTTCGGTGGAACAACACATAAAAGTATTATAATGTATTCTAATTATAAAACACCTTTTGTAAGTAACTTGACTTAATAAAGAGTGTATCGATTACAGCGTTACTGTTAAAATGTGAGTCATTGAATCATTCAATCAAGATATTTGTTCAAAAACGCTGATTCATCCAGTCTTTATGAGTGACTCATTGAATCATTCATCATGCAAATTAATTTTTAATAGATTGCAGAACTTCACATTTTGTCAGAACCTCTTGTTTTGTTTAGTTGTCTGTTCAGAATCGTGATGATCTCTATTTTAAACAAAAAAATCGTGATTCTCAATTTCTCCAGAATAATGCAGCTCTAGAGTCAACTAATCAGTTGTGATCTTTTCCTTCATATTTCTGTGTTTCGAAAGGTCTCTGCTGTAGTATCCGACAATGTTTCGCAAAAAGAAGAAGAAGAGGCCGGAGATTTCGGCACCGAAGAACTTTGAGCACCGCGTTCATACGTCGTTCGACGCGAAGCGAGGGGTGTTCGTCGGCCTTCCCACACAATGGCAGAGTCTCATAGAAAACCTCCGGAGACCCAAACCCATGGTGGACCCGTCCAGGATAACACCGGTGGAGCTCAAACCAAAGAAGGTCAGGATTACATCCCACAATGCCATGATAGACCATTTCAGTTCACTTTATTTGATTGGAAAACCATCCGTACCGCCTCAGCAACTGCATAGGAAAACATTCAGATGTGTGTATAACTCTTCAACTATTGTTTTAAAAATAGGTCCTAAGTAACACTACTTTGTTTTGTCAATTTGAATTGGTTCGTCACTAAATGCAAAAAATCAGAACTTTTCTCGCAATGGTTGATATTGTAATTAAGGCTGTGCAAAAATTAATTGCGATTAATCGCATCCAAAATAAAAGTCTGTGCATGTTTATAATATATTTGTGTGTGCTGTATATAATTATTTTGTATATATAAAATATTTATATTTATATAATATAGATTATGTATTTATATATATAGAATTTAAGCGCAAATAATTCTTAAATATATACATGCATGCATAGGTATTTATATATACAAAATAATTATATACAGCACACACATATATTATATAAACACAGACTTTTATTTTGGATGCAATTAATCGCAATTAATTTTTGCACAGCTCTAATTGTAATAAATAATTATATTTTCTGATTCTTGTTATATCTGAAATTGGTTGTTTGAAAGTGTGATGTTTTTATGCATCATAATTTCTGTGTAAAAACGAACATTATAAAATCACCTTTTGTATAGTCTCAGCCTCAGACGTCACGCCCGTCAGTCTGAAGGTCTGGCTACGCGAGACTACCTTTTGTAAGTAACTTGACTCTTCTAATGGCGATTGTATCGATTACAGCGTTACACCAGAATATTTTCTAGAAATAAAAATTTCAGATACAGCATACTCATTTTTCATCGATTCTTGCACCAAACAACACAACAAGATGACATTTAATAATAATAATAATAATAATACAAATTTAAGCTCCTTATTATGTAGCCGAATCTGTGCTGGTTTGTATTAGCGCCGTGACATAGGCTCGAAATTGGTCTATAACAGAAACTGCTTAATTTTTTGTGCTGCAATGCATGCTGGGAACCCACTCAGCAATATTTATCAGCTTAAAAACTCTTTATTAAAGGAGTAGTTCACTTTAGATTAAAAACTTTTGCTGATAATTTACTCGCCCCCATGTCATCCAAGATGTCCATGTCTTTCTTTCTTCAGTCGAAAAGAAATTAAGGTTTTTGATGAAAACATTCCAGTATTTTCTCCATATAATGGACTTCAATGGGGTCCAAACGGTTCAAGGTCCAAATGAGAGTTTCAGTGCAAACTGTTCAAAGGGCTTTAAACGATTCCAGACGATGAATAAGGGTCTTATCAAGCGAAACGATCGCTCATTTCAAAAATAAATACAAAAGTTTAAGTTTTATAAGCTCAAATGCTCGCCTTGCTCTGTTCTATGATGCGCGTTCGTGACTCTCCTGCTCGAATTATTTATTTTATTTTTGAAATGTATTTTTGTATTTATTTTTTAAACAACCACTCGTTTCGCTTGATAAGACCCTTATTCATCGTCTTGAATCGTTTAAAGCCCTTTGAAGCTGCACTGAAACTCTCATTTGGACCTTGAACCGTTTGGTCCCCATTGAAGTCCATTATATGGAGAAAAATCCTGGAATGTTTTCATCAAAAACCTTAATTTCTTTTTGACTGAAGAAAGAAAGACGTGGACATCTTGGATGACATGGGGGTGAGTAAATTATCAAAAGTTTTTTTTAAAAGTGAACTACTCCTTTAAGAGACTAACAGTTGTTAAGCACATGACCTGTATATGCATGATTATTCCAGCACGTTTAATCTCAACACCCTCCTCAATCTATTCGTTGGCTCCAGTTTTGGCTTTTGGCTCACTTGAATTTAAGTAGAGATGCAGGTCTTAATCTAATTCCAGAGACTTTCTTTCCAGACACACTTTTCCAGCGGTGCGTTTCCCCTCGAGGGAAGGTAATGGCGCTCAGAAACACATGTTTTTTCCTCTGTCACACTGGCTTCTTATCTATCACAGGCCTCAACTAACAGCCCTGCTGTGAACACCGACTCAGAGCGCCGAATCCTCGAAGGGAGAAAAGATTTATTACCTCACGCTGGCAATTAATAATGATGCATGCGGGCCGCCATCACAGCGAGACTCGGGCGGAAAAACTGCAACTACGAGCAAAAGAGCCGAGCTCTCCGACTTCTGTGCATGAACATATGCTTACATACAGAATCACTTCATCTCAGAGTGTTTGATGGTACAGTCAGAATGAATCATTTTCAATCATTCTTAAACCTTGTGCATCAATTAAAAAAAGTTACACATAGGTAAAAAAATGTCAAAAAACTGTCATAAAAATGTGACGCTTTGGGTATCATTTTAAAGAAGACCCTTTGCAGATTATTGCTGAAGTAAAAAAATAATAATAAGTTATTTATAAAAAATATTTTATATAAAATATATATTTTATAAATCAGGTCGAACTCAAAACTGCAATAAAATCAAAGCCATAAATCTAAATAGGTTGTGTTCCAAATTTGAGGATGATATCTCAAAAAATGAGCTTTGGGTAACAGTTTGTTTGGGCGTAGTAACATATTTTCCCCATTGGGTGGCAGCAAAAGCCCACTGGAGCTCACAGTGATTGGATTTGAATTTGCAGTTTTTCTCTCTCAGTATTACAAACACACACATGCACACACACACACATATTTTTTATAACACACATACTAACCACACTCTGACATCCATACCAACACACCCACACAAATATCGTTGCATAATTTATCCAGTTGACTCTATAATATGCCGAACCAGAAAACAGGAATAAAGCGATATTTGTTTTATAGCCCAAACTTAAAAAAAAAAAAATGGCACCATCTGATAAAAAATAGTCAAAAATAAAATTTTGAAGCCTTGCCATGAGAATGAAAGCCTCTTAACAAAGACTGCATGGCAGTTTTAATGGATTTCAATGGGGACATTTTTGTCCAAAAGGTGCTGAGAGGGAGTATTTTTTTGTACCTAATGCAAAAAATATTTTTTTAAGAAAATGACGGTGAAATAGTAAAATTCCAATAAAAATACACACCTGTGCCAAGTTTTTTGCAGTTAGCTTTAACACAGGCAAAGTGATCAAAAAAACACAACTGAAAAGGACAAAAATGTCCATAAGGATGCACAAGGGTTAAGTCCCCCTGTGGTGAAAATCCAGCTTTTAATGTTGTTTGTGTGTCTATGTGGTGTTTTTAATCTGCTTAAAGTCAAACCATGTGTAAATTCAATGAGTATTTCCTCCTTAAAACTGCAGCGAACCAAAGACAGTCTCAAAAACACGCTTTGGTGTTTCTGACGTCACAAACGTCCTTGTAACCAATCAGATCAACGTATGATCGTGAATGAGAGTGAATGAGTGGAGGCGGGGCTCATTTGCATATTCATAGAACCACACATGCCAAATGAGGCAAGGGTGTCGAGTTACATTCAAGACATTTTAAGGCATGACGGAAAAAACCTTTAAATATGTAACTTTGGTGATCAAAGATGAGTTTTAAGGGATGAAATGATCGACTACAGGGAGAATTTGAGATATTAACTCGTAAACAAAAACAAATATGGGGCCAATGGGGTAAAAATAAATCAAGTCTTCACTTTTTAATCTTTATGTTTATGTGCACTGGAAAACAAGACAAAAACAGTAAAGCTCATGTTATAAAATGGGCTCTGCACCTTCATTTCATTTGTAGACGTTGTTAGCCATCAGTTGTCCTTTCTCTTCTCTTTCTCTCTCCGTCTGTTGATGAATGTGCGCCCTGAGCTCGTGTCACTCCTGTCAAACCTCTGTGAATAAAGCACATGACAGCTGTCAGTAAATACTGCACATATAAAACACAGACGCTTGAATGTCATGTCTTTTCTTAGAAGTATAATAAGCTTTGTGTGCGCTGTCCTCAGTATGTCATTGTTAGGACGCCATGTCATTTGTGCCTGCCTTTGTTATAAAGTGTTTTTGTTTTGTTATTCTTTTTTTTTTTTTGTCATTATAATAAAAAAATGAGTTGCAAAAATGTCATTTCTGCAAACCGGACAGACAAATGGATATAATTAGTATTTTTTCCTTTGACACTTTTTTGATGTTCACATTCGTCACAGCTTGTGTTCAAAATGTTTTTACTTTGCTTTGGTCTTAATTATGTCCATCATTTAGAAATGACATTTTTGCAGCTCTTTCTTTAATAAAACAGCAACAAAACCAGCATCGGGTTACGTAATCAGATTACCTTATCAATTGAGTAATAAAGTAACACATTGCTTTTGAATTTACGACAAAATATCGTAACGTAAATTACTTTGTTTTCCTATTTAATGATTGACAGCTCTCTTGTCATCATGTTGAGAGAAATCAGAGGCGTTGTGGAAAAACATTATGGTTATTGCAGTTTTAGACTATGACTTTACATTACAAAACATTTATATACCTGCTTTAGGTGCCTGTGAAAACGGGTTTCAAAGTGCAAGATTTGGAAAACGGTCTCTGTGTAAGCAAACATGCAGCAATTAAGTAGGTTAAATATACTTTATGTACTTAATCTCACTTTATTTACCAGTGTCTTTGCTGCTGATATTGAAGATCCAATTGAATAAGCAAAAATGACATCAAATTCGTGTTCCATGTGCTTCTCCTGTGCCCTACTCTCTCTTCTGTGACCCAGAGTGGCAGCACAGCTGAAAGGTTTGTTTGAGCGGCGCCCTCTGCTGTACAGGTGTGAATCTACATTTCCTTCAGCTTCAGACTTCATTTTACTTTTTTTACTTGAAGAAAAAAATCTACACTGTTTTTCAGAATTAACGAGTTAATTTTTCATGAAAAAAAATTGCTCTGTTTTTCTGAATTAACGAGTTAATTTTTCATGGATTTTTTTTTGCTGTGTTTTTCTGAATTAATGAGTTAATTTTTCATGAGGAAAAAAATATTTTGCTCTGTTTTTCTGAATTAACGAGTTAATTTTTCATGGATTTTTTTTTTGCTCTGTTTTTCTGAATTAACGAGTTAATTTTTCATGGATTTTTTTTTTTTGCTCTGTTTTTCTGAATTAACGAGTTAATTTTTCATGGATTTTTTTTTTTGCTCTGTTTTTCTGAATTAACGAGTTAATTTTTCATGGATTTTTTTTTGCTGTGTTTTTCTGAATTAATGAGTTAGTTTTTCATGAGGAAAAAAATATTTTGCTCTGTTTTTCTGAATTAACGAGTTAATTTTTCATGGATTTTTTTTTTGCTCTGTTTTTCTGAATTAACTCGTTTAATGAGTTTAATTAACTCGTTAATTCAGAAAAACAGAGCAAAAATTTTTTTTCTCATGAAAAACTAACTCATTAATTCAGAAAAACAGAGCAAAAACTTTTTTTCTCATGAAAAATTAACTCATTCATTCAGAAAAACAGAGCAAAAAAAAAAATTTCTCATGAAAAATTAACTCGTTAATTCAGAAAAACCGAGTAGATTTTTTTTCTTCAAGTGAATCCAATACGCCTCCGTAGGTGTGAAAGGACCTTTACATTTGTAAATATAACACCAGGCACAAGAAGAGTTTCTCAGGCCATCAACCACATAAACGGTTAAATGGGCAATAACCATGTGCAATACACAACACCATTTACACTTATATTTATTTGGCATACCTCTTAATCACATTCCCTTGCATCTGTATATAACAAATATTTTTTTGTATATAATTTTGTGTATTTGTATATAAACGTATTTTTATGTTTTGTCATTCTGTCAAATTCCTTGTGTGTGTAAGCATACTTAGCAATAAAGCTCTTATTTAGATTAAAAAACAAACAAGCTAACGTAACGTAACCCTGCTTTCCATAAAAAAATATCTAAGTAACCTAATTATTTACTTTGTAGGGAGTAACACAATATTGTAACGCATTACCTTTAAAGTCCCCATATAGCCAATCATTTTATCCCTTAAAACTCATCTTTGATCACCAAAATGACATAATTAAACGTTTTTTTCCTTCAAAAAAAATTATTCGTGCCTTAAAATGTCTTGAATGTAACTCGACACCCTTGCTTCATTTAGTATGCACGGTTCTATGAATATGTAAATGAGCCCCGCCCCCACTCACTCGCTTGACGATCACACGTTGATCTGATTGGTTACAAGGTCGTTTGTGACGATTTCAAACCGTGTTTTTGGTTCACTGCAGTTTTATGCAGGAAATACTGTCGACTTATGAACGTACACATGGTTTGTTTTATTAAAAACACTACATAGACACATGAACAACATTAAAAGCTTGATTTTCACCACAGGGGGACTTCAAAAGTAACTTTCCCCAACACTGAACAAAAAAAACCAAAAACACTTTCTAACAATCATGTACTAATAAGCAGATATACATTAATATAATCTGTAAATGAGGACAAAATCGTCAAAAATGAACGAAACAGACTCTTTGCTTTGTTCTTTATTTGCAAGAACAGAATCCCTCAGATAGCTCGAGTCATTCAGTGTTTCTCAAACACAAATCAGCCAGAAATAGGCTCCTCGGAGGAAAGTGTGAGTTTGAGTTTGTGCGCACCCAGGTGAATTCACACGCTCCCTAAATAGCGCCGCGTTTCACTTCGCATTAATCATAAACCTCCTCTCCTCTTCCCCAGACCATCGTGCGAGGCACTATGATCGGCCACGGAGACTACATCTCAGCAATGCTGTCCGACATGAGCCGGCTGTCCGTCACCAGCTCCAACTCCCTGCGCAAGAGCAGCCCGTCGGCACGCAAGAGAGCGCAGTCGCTCGGCCGCCTGGGCGAAGTGAACGAGGCCGACGCCTATCAGTACGAAGGACTGGACGAAGCCGAATCGCGCTGGGGCGACACGTCACGAAACATCCACAGCGAGAGCGGCACGCCGTACATGGGCCTGAAGAAGAGCGTCGCGCTTCAGCCCAACGGCGTCCTTCCCAGAGCCAAATCCACTTATGAGGTTAGCATGAGCATTTTGGAAGGGGCTCCACCCCATCCCACCCTCCCCGCGCCTCCACCGCCCCCATTCCCCGTCCCTCCGCCGCCCCGACCCATGTATCTCGGTGGAGATATCGGGAGCCCCACTGAGAGGCTCATGATGAGGCGAGAGTTTCCCATCGTGTTCGCACACAACCAGAGACCCATCACCTGTTTCTACAGCCCCACGATGCCCGTGCAGCGACCGCACGGAGACGGCCTCACGCCGGACATGAGGAGCGCCAACAGACTGCTGATCCACCCGCAAAACAGCCCTGGGAGACCCTTCTCCTCATACGACCTGAAGGTAAACACAAGTCAACGGGGTGGTTTTGAACATCGGGCCTCATTTCCAAGTTAGCCTGGGTGTTATTTATCAGTGGAGACAGTTTAACCCTAACCCATTTGCATAGTTCGCTGGTGCTAGGCTCGCACGAGTCAACGGTATCTGCTACACTCTCAGAAAAAAGGTATAAAAGCTGTCACTGGGGCTGTACCTTTTCAAAAGGTAAACTTTTGTCCATTTTAGGTGCTAATATGTACATTTGAGGTGCTAATATGTACATTTGAGGTGCTATTATGTACATTTTATGTGATAATATGTACATTTTAAGTGTTAATATGTACATTTAGGTGCTAATACGTACATTTCAGGTGCTAATATGTCCATTTCATGAGCTAACATGTCCATTTTAGGTGTTAATATGTCCATTTTCAGGTGGTAATATGTACATTTTAGGTGCTAATATGTCCATTTCATGAGCTAACATGTCCATTTTAGGTGTTAATATGTCCATTTTTAGGTGGTAATATGTACATTTTAGGTGCTAATATGTACATTTTAGGTGCTAATATGTACATTTTAGGTGCTAATATGTCCATTTCATGAGCTTACATGTCCATTTTAGGTGTTAATATGTCCATTTTTAGGTGGTAATATGTACATTTTAGGTGCTAATATGTACATTTTAGGTGCTAATATGTCCATTTCATGAGCTTACATGTCCATTTTAGGTGCTAATATGTACATTTTAGGTGCTAATATGTCCATTTCATGAGCTTACATGTCCATTTTAGGTGCTAATATGTACATTTGAGGTGCTAATATGTACATTTTATGTGACAATATGTACATTTCAGGTGCTAATATGTCCATTTCATGAGCTAAAATGTCCATTTTAGGTGTTAATATGTCCATTTTAGGTGGTAATATGTCAATTTTAGGTGGTAATATGTACATTTGAGGTGCTCATATGTTCATTTTATGTGATAATATGTACATTTTAGGTGCTAATATGTCCATTTCATGAGCTAACATGTCCATTTTAGGTGGTAATATGTCCATTTTAGGAGCTAACATGTCCATTTTAGGTGGTAATATGTACATTTTATGTGCTAATATGTCCATTTCATGAGCTAATATGTCCATTTTAGGTGTTAATATGTCCATTTTTAGGTGGTAATATGTACATTTTTGGGGGTAATATGTACATTTTAGGTGGTAAAATGTCCATTTCATGAGCTAACATGTCCATTTTAGGTCGTAATATGTACATTTTAGGTGGTAATATGTCAATTTTAGGTGTTAATATGTACATTTGAGGTGCTCATATGTTCATTTTATGTGATAATATGTACATTTTAAGTGCTAATATGTCCATTTCATGAGCTAACATGTCCATTTTAGGTGGTAATATGTACATTTTATGTGCTAATATGTCCATTTCATGAGCTAATATGTCCATTTTAGGTGTTAATATGTCCATTTTTAGGTGGTAATATGTACATTTTTGGGGGTAATATGTACATTTTAGGTGGTAATATGTCCATTTCATGAGCAAACATGTCCATTTTAGGTCGTAATATGTACATTTTAGGTGGTAATATGTCAATTTTAGGTGTTAATATGTACATTTTAGGTGATAATATGCATATTTTAGGTGCTAATATGTACATTTTAGGTGCTAATATGCACCACTAAGGTACCAATATGTAGCCTTTGGATACAAAAGTTTACCTTTTGAAAAGGTACAGCCCCAGTGACAGCTTTTGTACCTTTTTTTCTGAGAGTGTAGCCTGCCATTAAAAACAGTTTTACCCACTCTACAGTTCAATTATCGATGAAAATGTCTGTTGAGGGAATAATGTTAGAAATCAAACTACTCTCGCATTTCAATGATCGCATTACATTTACAGGAACTAGTTGCACCAGAGGCGTGCGACCTCTGACATATAGCGATTGTAAGTTGTAAGTAGATGTAAATATAAAGAATTATCGATTATCAGTATCAGTCAAAATGTTCATATCAGCGCATTCCTGCTCACTTGTCGGACGAATACATGTTAACCAAAGCGGGTTAAAGCAGAAATGTGACGCCTTCTATTTGTCCTTGTGTTTCCCTCGTCCGTGACTCAGGCCGACGCAGCCATGAGACACCAGCCGGGATATTTGCACAGCGGCACCAGCAGTCCTCTCATGAGCGGCAGCCGGCCGCACAAAACCGTCCGTTCCTCCTCCAGCTACACCATCGGACTCTCCCCCAACATCAGCTATCGGCCCAGCGGCCCGGACCCCTTCATGAGGCACTCGGGCTGCCCGAACCCGGGCCTCTACCCCCGACAGGACAGTCCGTCGCAGCCCCGGCCGTCTCCCACCGGCTCTCTGGCCAACAGTCCTCCGGGAACCTGTTCTCCTGCGTTTAGACCGCCGCTACACCCCTCGCCCCGTCCGCCACCCGACCCTCCTAAAGTCACTCACGAGCAGTTCAAGGCCGCGCTGCAGATGGTGGTGGACAAAGGCGACCCGCGCTCGTATCTGGAGAACTTCGTGAAGATCGGAGAGGGGTCCACGGGAGTGGTGTGTATCGCCCGCGAGAAACACAGCGGACGCGTGGTGGCCGTCAAGATGATGGACCTCAGGAGACAACAGCGCAGAGAGCTGCTCTTCAACGAGGTGAGGCAAACATGTAGACACACGGAAAACAGAGGTGGGCAGATCGATACTAATATCGATAATATCGATACCAACGTTGGTATCGGTATTGATCGATACCAACGCGAAAATATCGATACTTAAGTTTCAGTTTCTCTCGTTTTGCGACCTGACCGTGTTTGTCAAAATGCTGCTGCTGTCACAGAGCAGAGCAAGCTCTTTGTAATCCTAGTGCTGCTCTCGTCCCCCTCTCCTGTGTTGTACCGTCACGTGACTCACCACTAGCTAGCGCGCTCCAGGACTACCACCAGTCAGGCGCGCGCGCGGCCGCGCATTTCTAGTCTACAGCAGCACAATCAGAGACGGAGAACTTGTGACTTTGTTTATTTAAGAAAAAAATCCTGAAAAGAAGTGCACTAAAGAAGAGAAAATTTTTTTGTTAACATGCTACTTGAAAAGAGAATTTGTTTTTACATTTTTTATATTTGTGAAGTAATAATTTTGTAACTTTGTTTAAATAAAACAGAAGTAACCAAAAGTTGTTTCTGAACAAAAGCTTTTGTAGTACTGATTTTAACTGATTAATAACCCAAAATGCAAATCACAAAAACAAAAGTCATGAAAATTCAGTTAGATTTAGGTTGAAGAGGCATCCACCTTAATTATTAAAAAGTATCGGTATTGGTATCGGTATCGGCGATACTGGCCCTGTATTTACTTGGTATCGGATCGATACCAAATCTAGCGGTATTGCACACCTCTAACAGAAAACACAAGATATTCTCCATTAGTTATAACCATCCACCATCTCTGATTGGTGGATCTCACATCACATCACAATTCTACCCTTACTGTGCGTTCACAACGGACGCGAATAGCGTGTCAATTCGCATCTGCGGCGTGTAGTTTGACGCTTCACCACTTTGTGGTAATTCGCAGATAACAGTTTGGCGGCAGGCGCGAATTCGCAAATAGCACTAACTAAAGGGATATACCACTTTTTTTGGAAATAGGCTTATTTTACAAGTCCCTCTGGGTTTTATCGTTTTCTAATCCATCCAGCCGATTTTCTGATATTTGTAAGAATATCAGTAACCAGACAGTTTCTGGTCTCATTGACTTCCATAGTAGCAAAAAAATATACTGTGGAAGTCAATGAGACCAGAAACTGTCTGGTTAATGATATTCTTCTAAATATAAGAAAATCGGCTGGATGGATTCGAAAACGGTAAGACTTAACTGTTTAACTCTGGGGGAGTTGTAAAATGAGCCTATTTTCAAAAAAAGTGGAGTATCCCTTTAACGCGGAAGATGCTCAATTCGCACGAAATTGAGGCGCGAATGAGGCGTGTCTACCGCTCTACGCCTCATTCGCGCCGCAGGAATTTTTTTATGTGCATAACGCGTCTTTGGATTGACTTAACATTGAAATCATTCGCGGCTGACGCACTATTCGCGTCCGGTGTGAACGCACCCTTACAGTATATTTAAAGTCCCGCTGTAGTCGGTCATTTCATCCCTTAAAACTCTACATATTTAAACGTTTTTTCCGTCATGCCTTAAAATATGTTGAATGTAACTCGACACCCTTGCCTCATTTAGTATGTGCGGTTTTTTGAATATGCAAATGAGCCCCGCCTCCACTCACTCACTCACTGGTTGACGATCACACGTTGATCTGATTGGTTTCAAGGTGGTTTGTGACGTCAGAAACACCAGCGATTTCAAAGCGTGTTTTTGAGACTGTCTTTGGTTCACTGCAGTTTTAAGCAGATTTCTTGGCAATCTATTTGCAATCGGTGTGTTTCGCGAGACACAAATAACTTTTGTGTTATGAATTCATCAAGTGCACCATCACACGGAGAAAAAGACTGTGTCCATAGGCTTATTAACTGTTGTTGGATGCAAATATCAGGGCAGAAACATAAATTGCTATAGAATATGAAATAATAATAAAAACAATCTCAATATTGATTTGATTTAAATGCAAATAATATCATGCATTTACTGTCTATGAAACTTCCATTAAATGGCCATTCATGAGTACTCATAAATGCATCACAAAGTAAAACAGAAGCATAAATGATCTGATCATGTTGTACATTCACTGTGATACGATTTGCATTGATCAGACTGTGTGTGTGTGTGTGTGTGTGTGTTCACAGGTGGTGATCATGAGAGATTACCAGCACAGGAACGTGGTGGAGATGTTTAAAAGCGCTCTGGTGGAGGAGGAACTCTGGGTAATCATGGAGTATCTGCAGGGAGGAGCTTTAACAAACATCGTGTCTGAAACCAGGTGTGAAAGCTGAACCTGTAGATAAAGCAGCGACACACTTATCATTTCTCTAGGAAAGCCTCTTCCTTCGGTGTCATGAAAGCTTGATTTCTTAGACGATTGAGGTCAGAAGCATTCATAAGCAATATGCTTAACCATGGCTGAATATAATATAATATAATAAATAACATAATTGTGCAACCAGTTATCGGTTAAAAAGATTGTGTAGACAGAAACAGACAAGGAACAAAATCACACTGCAAAAAATGCTTTTCTTATTTAGTATTTTTGCCTTGTTTCCAGTCCAAATATCTAAAAATTCTTAAATCAAGAAGTATTTACTACACTTTAAAAAATATTGATGGTTTAATAAAGTAAGTAACCTGGTTGCCTTAAAATCTTAAGTTGATTGAACTGGAAAAAGTGAGTTAATACAATGAAGGAGATTGATTTAATCATCAGAAACTCTAAATAATATGTTATCTGAACTAAATAAATTATTTAAGTTGATTTGACAAAAGACAAAATGTGATTATACACTGTAAAAAATATTGTTGGTTTAACTTAAAAAATTAAGTAACCTGGGTTGCCTTAAAACTTTAAGTTGATTGAACTGGAAAAATGGAAAAAGTGAGTTAATACAATGAAGGAGATTAATTTAATCATCAGAAACTCAAAATAATAAGTTATCTCAACTAAATAAATTATTATAAAGTTGATTTGACAAAAGAAAATATGTTGTGATAACAAATCTTGAAAATATTTTTTTTACAGTGCACACAAGTTCTTTTCTAATAATAATAAAAAGAAAATCAAAATTACGCAAGTTTTTGCTTAAAACCAGCTAAATTATCGACCAATGGAGTAAGAAAAATAATCTTGTTTCCATTTTTTCTTCAGAAAACACGATGTAATTTCTTATGCTTCTTGATTTAAGAAATTTTAGATATTTGGACTGGAAACAAGACCAAAATACTAAGTAAGAAAAGCATTCGTTGCAGTGTAGAGTCCGTTTATGTTGTATTCAATGTGAATCGGATGAGCAAGAGATAAACTAATCCCGTGTTGTATTATTGTAGTGTTGTCTTCACTCCACAAGAGGGTGATGTACAGTTAACTCATTGATCTGCTGACTTTACTCAGATGAGCAGATGCTCAGGGAATCTGATTAGCTGTTTAATTAGTTTGGTAAATGAATCTCTGTCTTTGTCTGATGAAGGACTAGATTGACATGAGTCCACACTCGCGCGGCTGACAGAAGGACGAGCTCTGACCTGAGCGCGAGCATTTGCAAACATGATTGATTTTGCACACTGTGCCAGAGGACAGAAGACATCTGAGAGTAGAGCAGGGTCAGTTCAGTTTAGCAGCGATTACTTCACCAATAGCCTTCAAGAACTAGGCCATTTTCAAACTGATTTGAAAAGCAATTATTTGACATGAATAAATTAATAAGCCTGCATTTCAAAAAAAAAATTCTAGAAAAACAAAATTTGTATTTACAAATCTATATTTGCATACAAAAATGTATCAATAATATACAACTAATAATAATAATTAAAAAGAAAACATTCCTTTACAGCAGGCTAAACATATAGCATAAATATTCAAAAGTTTATTAGTCAATAAATTAAATTGGTTAAAGAATAGAATAAATAGAATAATTTTCAAGCTTACTTGAAGGCTTTTTGTTTGACAAGCGATTATATGACATGAATAAATCAATAAGTGCATCTCAAGTTTTTTATAGACCAACAAAATCTGTTTTAAAAATAATAATAAATTAACTAAAACATTCCTTTACAGCAGGCTAAAACTACACTGTTAGACCTTACCAGGTTTTTTACAGTAAAATACTGGCAACACTGTTGCCAGTAATTTACTGTAAAAATGCACTAAAACTAATAAGTTGTATTTTTTAGTTAACTTGAGTTTTAGTGCATTTTTACAGTAAATTACTGGTTGCCAGTATTTTACAGTAAAAAAACTGGTAAGGTCTAACAGTGTAATGTCATAAATATACAAAATATATATTTTTTAATTGATCAACCAATTAAATGGCCTAAATATATTTATAATAAAAGATCTAAATCTCTAAATCAAAAATCTAAATTAGAGCTCTCAGCTCTAAATCAAAACCATTCTAAAGCAAAGCAAGAGGAATTAAACTAGATTCTGAAATGAAGTGCATTTACATTATTCATTTAGCTGACGCTTTTTATCCAAAATGATTTACAATTGCTATATATGTCAGAGGTCGCACGCCTCTGGAGCAACTAGGGGTTAAAGGGATAGTACTCCACTTTTTTTTTGGAAATAGGCTCATATACAACTCCCCCAGAGTTAAACAGTTCAGTTTTACCGTTTTCTAATCCATTCAGCTGTTGTTCTGATATTTGTAAGAATATCAGTAACCAGACAGTTTCTGGTCTCATTGACTTCCATAGTATATTTTTTCCTACTATGGAAGTCAATGAGACCAGAAACTGTCTGGTTACTGATATTAAATATCAGGAAATCAGCTGAATGGATTCGAAAACGGTAAAACCCTACTGTTTAACTCTGGGGGAGTTGTAAAATGGGCCTATTTCCAAAAAAAAATTGGAGTATTCCTTTAAGTGTCTTGCTCATGGACACATTGGTGTCTCACAGCGGATTCGAACCCGGTCTCTCACACCAAAGGCATGCGTCTCATCCACCATTACCAAGCAAACTGAAAAATCCCCTGAGTGAGTGAGTGTGTGTGTGTTCAGGCTGAGCGAGGAGCAGATCGCGACGGTGTGTGAGGCTGTTCTGCAGGCGCTGGCGTATCTCCACTCACAGGGTGTCATCCACAGAGACATCAAGAGCGACTCGATCCTGCTCTCGCTGGACGGCCGCGTGAGTCCATCTCTCTCTCTCTCTCTTCATCTTTACATATCTCAACCTCTTCTCTGATACAGAAAAACGTACTGAAATCCTCTCTCATGTAGTCCATCAATCCGTGTTTAAACCGCGTCAATAATAATCAAGCGTGGCGTCAGTTCTGGCGGGTCACGTTTTAGTCAAGCTCAGCTGATCCACATCTACTATAGGAATACGACCCCATCACTGTATACATATATAACTCCTTCAGTATTATCCTCGTCTACCTATAGGAATACGACTATGCATATGATTGACTATAAATATACATACAAATTAACAAATGTGTTTTAAAAACAAAGAGTGCCATTTCCAGGTGTGACCGAGTGAGAATGAAGCTATTTGTGTGTTTCCAAACTCTTATTCTGTCTCTCTGTTTGTAAATTAGATCAAGCTGTCAGACTTTGGCTTCTGCGCTCAGATCAGTAAAGATATCCCCAAGAGAAAGTCTTTGGTGGGCACGCCGTATTGGATGGCTCCTGAGGTCATCTCCAAGTCACCCTACGGGACCGAGGTACAGCAAAGACACAGCAAATGAAAGTTACGGAGGCGTATTGCAATCACTTGAAGAAAAAAAATCTACTCTGTTTTTCTGAATTAACGAGTTAATTTTTCATGAGAAAAAAAAATTGCTCTGTTTTTCTGAATTAATGAGTTAATTTTTCGTGAGAAAAAAAGTTTTTGCTGTTTTTCTGAATTAATGAGTTCATTTTTCATGAGAAAAAGTTTTTGCTCTGTTTTTCTGAATTAATGAGTTAATTTTTCGTGAGAAAAAAAGTTTTTGCTCTGTTTTTCTGAATTAACGAGTTAATTCAGAAAAACAGAGCAAAAAAAAAAATCCATGAAAAATTAATTCGTTAATTCAGAAAAACAGAGCAAAATATTTTTTTTCTCATGAAAAATTAACTCGTTAATTCAGAAAAACGGAGCAAAAACTTTTTTTCTCATGAAAAATGAACTCATTAATTCAGAAAAACAGAGCAATTTTTTTTCTCATGAAAAATTAATTCGTTAATTCAGAAAAACAGAGCAAAATATTTTTTTTCTCATGAAAAATTAACTCGTTAATTCAGAAAAACGGAGCAAAAACTTTTTTTCTCATGAAAAATGAACTCATTAATTCAGAAAAACAGAGCAATTTTTTTTTTCTCATGAAAAATTAACTTGTTAATTCAGAAAAACAGAGTAGATTTTTTTTCTTCAAGTGAATGCAATACGCCTCCGTAGAAAGTTCATTTTACATGTTTATAACGACAGTAAAGGTAATGATAAATGTGCAGGTGGATGTTTGGTCTCTGGGCATCATGGTGGTGGAGATGGTGGATGGAGAACCTCCGTATTTCAGTGAAACTCCTGTGGCTGCGATGAAGAGACTGAGAGACGAGCGGGCGCCCAGCGTACGCAACGTTCATCAGGTACGAGGAAATTAAATATTCAAACTGATTTGAAGCATTTGACGGGAAATTATGACATGAATAAATTAATAAGCCTGTATCTCAAATCTGTTTTTGAACTACACTCTTAGAAGAAATGGTTCTATTTAGAACCAGAATTGGTTCCATCCCCCGCTTTATATATGGAAGTCCAAAATGGTTCTATATAGAACCATTTTTTTGGGTAAAAGGTTCTATTGGCCGAGTACGGAACCCCCGGGGTTCTATATAGAACCCACAGGAACCCTTTTTTTAAGAGTGTATAGAACCTTTTAGGGGTTCCAAATACGTAGCGCTGATAGAACCTATATATAATCTATAATCTATATAGAACCTTTTCTTCTAAGAGTGTATACATAAATAATAATAATAATAATAAATTATTCCTTTACTTAAACCTAATGTCATAAAATAAATTCTTTAGAAAAATAATTAGTAAACAAACTAAATGGACCAAATGAAATAATAGCTTACAATAAGATAATAAAAAAAAAAATTGATGACATGTTATTTAACATGTCTAATAAATGAATAATCCTGCATGTTAAAAACACTAAAATCGGACATTTAAAAAAAAAAAAAAAAAAATTCTGGCTAGTGTAAAGATATTTAATTTTGAATAAAATAATTATGGGCCAAGTAAAAATAAATAAATAAAATTAAATAATAATTTAAAAAAAAATAAAGCTCTTGAAGCTCCGCCCTCTGTGCCTGTAGCAGCAGCTCATTTGCATTTAAAGGGACACACACAAAACGACACGTTTGTGCGTGTAGGTCACCTAAACGTGGTGTTTGCCTGCAGGTTTCCCCGATGCTGAAGGACTTTCTGGACCGTATGCTGACGCGAGACCCGCTGGAGCGAGCGAGTGCCACTGATCTCCTGGAGCATCCGTTCCTCCTGCAGGCCAGCTCTCCTCAGTGCCTGGTGCCCCTAGTGGAGCAGTACCGCAAGCGCATGTCCCGCTGCTGATCCACGTCCCCCGCTAGCTCAGCGTTACGCTCCCAAGGAGAGGAAAACCAGGGCAAAACAGTGGCTTATCCGGCCTGCCCGAGTGCATCCGGGGACCGAGACGGCTGAATGAACTCACAGCCAGTTTCTTCTACCGACGGACGTCTGATCGATGCTCAAAAGGCGGAGAGTTACTGCAGAAGTGCGTCTGACTGAAAACGCCACTGGGTTTAATTATGTCCTGTCTGAAGCTGATCATTTTCTACGGCCACGGAAACCTGGAATTACTGAATTTGTACGCATTCATCATGTTTCATTTGTTTATCAAATATTTTGCCTGAATTTGTAATGTGTCGATATTATGATTTTTTTACAGCAGCAACTTTATTAATGAGTAACACTTTACTATAAGGTTCCGTTTGTTAACATCAGTTAACGACCCAGACGGCAACATAGCGGTTCCGGTTCACATCTGGTGCGAATCCACATGACCACACTGTAAAAAATATTTTCAAGATTTTTAATCACAACATATTTTCTTTTGTCAAATCAACTTTATAATAATTTATTTTGTTGAGATAACTTATTATTTTGAGTTTCTGGTGATTAAATTAATCTCCTTCATTGTATTAACTCACCTTTTCAAGTTCAATCAACTTAAAATTTTAAGGCAACCCAGGTTACTTACTTTTTTAAGTTAAACCAACAATATTTTTTTACAGTGAAGTAATCACAACATTTTTTCTTTAGTCAAATCAACTTAAATCATTTATTTAGTTCGGATAACATATAATTTTGAGTTTCTGATGATTAAATCATTCTCCTAACTCACAGTTCAATGAACTTAAAATTTTGAGGCAACCAGGTTACTTACTTTAAGTTAAACCATCAATATTTTTTTACAGTGCATGGATCTGGGCCGAAGCTATGTTGCTGTCTGGGTTACGACTTCTAAAGCATGTTAATTTCAACATATACTAATGCGTTTTTAAAATCAAAAGTTGTATCTGTTGATATAATGGACTGACACGAATGAACAGTTGTGTTTTTATGAACTAACTGTGTTGCTCAGTGTTATTTAATGTTACTATACAAACTGAATCATATTGTAAAGCATTATTTTATTGTCTACAATCTGGAATTATACAGAATTCAATTGATGTGCATCACAAGTTGTATATATATTGGCTAAATTTCAACAGCTTGAAATGTGGCTCGTCCAATCAGACTTGAGTTGAAACCTAAACGTTTTTTGGGTTGATTTTCCAGCAGAGGGAATATATCAGGATATAAAATTACATATCATGTCGCACACATTTTAACATTTTTAAACAGCAATATTTGACCCACGATCAGCACAGAAAGCTTTCCATATTTCACCTGCGTTTTAAAGCTCGTGTCAGACTGGCTTGCATGGCTGAACAGTGGCACACGCTTCAATCTTAATCTGAGGGACGAAGACATTTTTTTCAGAAAAGGCGGTGAAATGATGTCATTTATTGTCGGCACTGACTGGTGCAAAACATTTTTATGAGCCATTGTATCCAATTGTAAATATTTTAATGACCTATTTATTGTTTTGTTTTTCTCAATGGATTGAGCGCCTGCTTTTGGAAAGGGTGCTGTGAATGGTTTGTAAATATTGCATCTGAGCTTTCCTGATTTCTTAAACGGCTGATTTTACTGTAAAGGCGTCAGAAGAACAAATAATGTACATAATCAGAGTGGGAAACAACCTGTGTTTGCATTCATTCGCATTATTTAATTATGAGAGAGGAAAGGAAAGGTGTGTTTGTTGGTGTGCGTGTTTACATTTTGGATGCTGCGTTCATCATGATATTTTTGCATCCTACCTGTTGTACTGTGATGTTTCCTAAATTATCATACTGACAGATTAAAAGAGGACAAGAGAGATGCTGATTTGTGTTTGGGCCGTTCACACGGGACGCATTTTGTCTGCACTATTTTTTAAAGATACACTTAACTTTTGGCCCTCTAGCGGTTAAAATCAAAACTGCGTTTAGCGGAAAATATTGGGTAACGCTTTACTTGTAGCCTACTTGAAGGGGTTATACCACGCACTGCCCAACCTCTTGACGCTCTCAACGCTTTCACCGGTCCGCTGTCAATCCCAAAATGCACTACGCGAGCGTGAAGCTCGACTTCCATTGGAATGAATTGAAAACGCTCGCACCGCGCTAGTGGACTATAGCGGCAAAACTCTGCTCAGTGCCGCTGGCAACGCTATAACGTCTCTGTTTTGGGGTGTGTCTGTTGCGAGTGTTTAATTTGTTTTTTTGTTTTTCCCAACAAATACACACAGTATAATCATCAGAGATGCACGCGATTACATTCAGAAACAAGCTTTGTTTACATAAATGCCCCAAGCAAAGATATCCCGTCAATTTTATTAACTTTTAAAAACCCAGCCAGTATAATCACAATGAACACATCCAAAATGAATTATTTAACATATAACAACTGCAAAGCGTCTAATTTGTAAACAAAATTATTTACGCACTAAATCCGGCATAAACTCCGGTACAATCTGCATATTTTCAAAATCTCAAAACAGACGTCACATTACGAACCGCACATCAATTGGATGCCGATCGCGTTTTTGCTTGATATTTGCATAAAGTCAAGAATTAGCCAACCTTTTTTTGACGCTCTCGGTCGCTCTCAACGCGTTCTCCGGTCCGCTGTCAATCCCATAATGCAAT
This sequence comes from Pimephales promelas, assembly GCF_988280905.1. Lineage (NCBI taxonomy): Eukaryota > Metazoa > Chordata > Actinopteri > Cypriniformes > Leuciscidae > Pimephales > Pimephales promelas. The sequence goes on along the minus strand of NC_142783.1, from coordinate 34,386,820 downwards.
GCGCGAGCGTGAAAATACTTGCTGCTTACTCTCTGCTATCACGTGAAACCGGCGTGAGACTGACATGACACATTCATAATCATGACATGATTTATTTATGTTTTATGCATGTTTATGACAACTGTCATTAAGTGTCATTCGCTCATTTTTAATGCAAATATGACATTGAGATGTCTTCCCAGATAGCAAACTGACATTGAATCAACATGGAAATATGACATCGAAACAACGTTGATCTGACATTGTTTTGCTCATGGAATTAACGTTGAACCAACGTCAGACGCGTCATTCTTTCAAAACTAACGGAAAATCAACTTGAAATCAACGCGTTGTTTCAACGTTATGATAGCAAACCAATTTTTCGATTTTCATTTAGCTTTGAAGAATGCCGCGTCTGACGTTGGTTCAACGTTAATTCGATGAGCAAAATCAACATTGTTTCAATGTCATGAGAGACGTCGTTTCCACGTTGATTCAATGTCAGTTTGCTGTCTGGGTTTGTTATGACACCTTGACATAAACCAATACATCATAACCTGTCAGTGTCTTTGTCATGACAACCTGACACTACCAAGACAGCATAAATTGTCATAACATGATTAATTATCAAACATAAGAAAGCACTTAGCTTTATGGGTTAGCATTAGGCTACATTAAACTGCCATGTGGCTGGTTTTGACACTGGCTGTCATGAGGCCATTATAACTGTCATGAATATTTTTAGTGACCTCAACTACAGTGGTACAACTTGAAGTTCTCATTAAAATGTTATAATGGCCTCATGAAAGTCAGTGACACCATCATCTCAACATTTCAACTTCCTTAGTTCTCCATCTCTGAAAGCCCATCTAATGTTGATTCTTGTTTAATTGGATTGTTTAATTGGGTTATTGTTTAATGTTGGACAATGAATGGAAATTAGCATTGTGCTAAATCCGGCGTATTTACGTTCGATTATGCTTGTACGTTCATTAATATGCATTTTCCCATCTAAATAAAATAAAATAAAATATTTTTAAAATATTTGATTTGATTTGAAAATAAAAATAAACAGGTTTAAACAGGTGGTTCTCTCGAAGTTTGTGATGTCAACCTTTCTCGCTCGTTGTGTTAACTAACCAACTAACCACTGACACAACACACAATATAGGCGGAGCAACTTTTAGGTGTGTTTGACTTGAAGAGGCGCTGTGCAGCGATAACATAAGGAGACTCATTTTTTAAATTTGGTTATTTTTTAACAAAAAAAGTTGCAGGGTACCTTCAATATTTATGTAGCATAGCTACACAAGCATCATATGTATATCATATATCATTAATTCATGCTCATTGATCTAAACCTGCATACGGTATTTCAGTGTAACATTTTTGAGCAACATTTGAAGAATCTTAATGCAGCCTTTTTCTTTGCAAAAGTTTATAGAGATGACACACACAACACTTTTAGAAGAAAAGGTTCTAAATGGAACCTTAAGGGTTCCATCAGGCATTCCATAGAACATGGGACACATTTATGGATTTAGTTTCAATATTTTTGTCATTTTATTTAAACTGCTCGTAAACATACTTTATCACTTGAATAAATCGAAATAACGCATTAATGTAAGAATTACGCGGACATGCCCTTTCGACAAAGATTTGTTTAAAATTGAGGTTCACATGGAACAACATTGAACCATTTTTTCTAAGAGTGAGCAGTAGAATTAAATCTTCTTAAGTTATAAAATGCTGAACAGACCCAATACCAGTTTTGACTATACAGAAATGAGATTTGAGAGCTGCAGTGGAGAAAAGTGAAGAATAGAAGCTGTTCCTCACACAAAAGTGTGTGTTTTGTGCCGCTCCGTCTGTGCTTGATTGCACGAGGCATCTGGTGTGAACGGCCCCTTGTTAGTGTGCACTTGTTAGTGTATATGCCAGCAGCCGAGGACACGTGACTCATAATCAACCTTCTTTCCACAACATTTGCTGTGTGCTTTTGTGTGTGTTGGTTGTTGATGAAAAGAGAAATTTAATTTTTTTAAAGAATAAATCATGCATATATAAAAAAACAAAAAATAAAAAAAACGCCAGTATGAAGTTTTATTTTGCTTATACAAGTGCTTTATTCATATATGTGTCTATCAAAAGAAAATATACAGTTTTTCACACAGACAGATGCTTTGAGTTTATACAGCTGTCTATCAAAGAGTATAGAATATAAATTATTGACATATGCAAAGATATACAACTGTATTTTAATCACGAATAATTTATGTATAAGATTCATTTTGTTCCACATTTCTCTCTTTATTTCTTTCGAGACAAAATATGCTTATAAAAATATAGGCAGCACTTTATTTTACAGCCTTGTTTTTCTTGATGAGTCCTGAATGTCGTTGCCTTATATTACTCAGGTCTTTATTGATTGGTGCACATACTGTAAAATAAAGTGCAACTGAAATATAACATGCATGCATTATTATAACAGCTCAATGCAGACACACCTTAGCCGTGCAAAACAGTGTCAATAATAATTACATCATTATTATCTGAAGGATGTTCATGAGAAGCAGTCGGAGACCTCGAGAGACTATAACTGCAAATAAACTTGGTGTTTATGACTCGTTTTCCAAAACATTCCTAAATCAAGATAGATTTACATCTTAGATATGAAGAAAAAATAGGCAATACTTAATAAGGCTTATTAGTTAACTTAGACAATATATGAAGAGTTCAGATGCAAAAGCCTCTAAATGCCATTTGAAATTTTCTTCTAAAATGATCATTTTTATCAAGCTTGTATATTTAAGTTCAGTAATTTCACTTAAATGGCAATGAGGATTAGCTATTAATTGTCATTTAAGTGAAATTACTGAACTTGAATATATAAGCTTGATAAAAAATGATCATTTTAGAAGAAAATTTAGAGGCTTTTGCATCTGAACTCTTCATTTCTACTTCTATTAATCTGAGTTTATATTTCAACATACTAATACGTTATCAAAAGCATGAACTAACACAAACAAACAGCTGGATTTTTAATAACTAACATTAACAAGGATTAAAAAAATACTGTGTCAGTTAATATTAAAGTGAGGGGATCTGAAAAATAAACTGATTTCAAAGAGTAAACATGATTTAAGAATGTTAATAAGACCAGTAGTCTCAGTGAGAGTTTGATTTCATTTCCCAGGTCTTTCAGTGCTGCAGTCGTCCTCATTTAAGAGCTGAACTACTCTCGAACTCGCACCTCACCGCGCTGATGCTGTCCACGCTGGGCTGGCTGTTCACTCTCACGTGCGTGTGTGTGAACGGGAAGGTTTCGGAGCGAGAGATCTTCCCTTTCCCGCTCGGACAGTCTCTGTGCCTCAGGAACTCGGGAGCCGTGAACCTGCGCAAGAGCCGCGTCCCCAGTCCCGAGAGCCCCGACGAGCGAGGTTTGATCCGCTCCGGCTCCAGCTCTTCCCGACCCGGCAGAAGTCTGCTCTGTCTGGAGGATCTGGGATCTCTCCAGCTCTGGGACTCGTCCAGGTTGACGGTGGCGCCGTAGAACTTCGCCACGAGAGGTTTTTCGTCCTGAAGCGAAGCTCTTTTAAACCTGTTGATCTCGCGGACGTCTCCCTGGTAGGATTGTTTCCGGTGGTCCAGATTAAACGATCGGGCTTTCCCCCAGAGCGGCGCGTCAATGTCCGACGATCCGCCGACCTCCTTCAGCACAGAGTTTTGAATCTGTTTGGAAGCGAACATCAGATCGTGATTGGTGTCGGACGCCGGCGGACGCCTGAAGTGGATTCGCAGGTTGTCGCTGAGACGCATTTGTCTCTGAAACAAAGCCGGAAGGAGCTCCTCTTGTCGGCTCTGGATTTGTTTGGAGAACCGCTCCAGGACGTGTTTCGGGAGCCGATTGGGCCACCGGAGATCTTCCGCGGGTTCTCCAGTGCTGTTGGTGGGACTCACCGTCTTCTTCCCGCATACACTGAGCGCTTGAACGCAGTGGTTGTGCCCGAAGAAATCGGCGACTTGCACGGCCGAGTGTCCGGCGTGGTTGGTGAGGTCCAGTCGCAACCCGAGCTTCTTGAAGGCCCGCACCAGGAACTCCAGAACGTGGTTGTGTCCTCCGCACGCGGCGTACATCAGCGCACTGTTCCCCCAGGTGTCCGTGAGCTCCGGGTCGGCGTTGAACTGAACCAGGAGCTTCACCGAATCCAGGAAGCCGTGTTCGCACGCGAGGCTCAAAGCCGTCCGCCCGCGATCGTCACGCGCGTTCACATCCGCACCTTTTTCCAGAAGAAGTTTGGCGAACTTCGCTCGGCAGCCGTGGTCTTGAAGGCTCACGGCGGACATCAGAAGCGTTCGCCCGTTTTCGGCTTTCCCGTCGATGATCCTCCCGTCCAGAGCGTCCAGGACGAAGCGGGCCAGGTGGACTTTCCCGCTCTGCATGGCTTCCAGGAAGGTTTTGATGCCGGATCCCTGACACAGATCCTTAGGCCTCAGCATGGTGTGTGTGTGTGTGTGTGTGTGCGTGCAGCTCAGAGTTTCTGAGTCCCGTCTGAGAAAGCGTGTGTTTTTATACCTCAGCGCTCCCTGTGTTGCTACGGTAACGGGCATCCGAGAGCGACGATGCTCATTCACAATCACCTCCTCTTTCCTCAGACGGGAGGGGAGAGATATACGCTCGTTCTGTGACAAGAATTACTCAGTGGGAAAAACACGGTGCGTTTTATTCTCCTGTCTAAAAGGATACAAAAGGATCCGTTGCCTGAGCAACAGCGTCCTTCTCTTTATCCTTCCCTTGAGTGTATCAAATCTATATATGCATTTACAGACGAGGTTGAAACACAGTGCTTAGTAAAGGTCAAGTCGGTGCATTATGGATGTATAAATCACTGAGTCACGCTTGATGAGCTGTTCGTAAAACACACTCTGCCTCAGTCCAACACACTGATCTGATGAAACACTTCTGCTCCAAAACTTGAAAATTTAAATATTCAGATTATATAAATTAATATAAATTAAATTAACGTGAGCATCACTGTAACTATTGCTCATATTCATATCATAAAACATTTTTATATCTAATTTAATATTTCTCATACATAATATTGTATTAATCATATGTCTTCTCATGCATAATATCTCATACATCTCATATATAACATATCACATATTATATATTATGCATCATGCCACAAATCAGACATTATACAACATAACAAATGTATCCTACTTGATATTTTATACCTCTTAAATGAAGTATGCATACAATTATGTACATCATATATAATTTCTCACAATTTCTCATATATCACACATATCATTCAAATATCGAACGTGACATCCTGTCATATCTAATGTCAAATATAATTTCTCATACATCATATCTCACACATCTAATATGTACGTTTTCATATAATAGCATGCAATACATGTCTCACACATCATACCTCATATATCATACAGCATATGTAATTTGTCATTCGTCATACGCATCACCTTTCTCAAATCATATCTCAGTGTTTCCCCTAGGATTTTTATTTTTCGGGTGAAAAAGCATGTCTAATTTAAGAAGAAAAAAAAAAAAAATATATATATATATATATATATATATATATATATATATATTTTTTTTTTTTTCATATATATATATATGAAAAAAATTCCCTGCTAATTCTGCGTTGTGTTTTTGCTGGTAATAAAATGAAGCCATAAAACACAAATTTTACCATTTATCATAAACTTTTTGTAAAATAACATGCTGCACAATGAGCTTTACTGTTAAAATTAAAACATTGATTATTCCTTAAATTTAGTTTTGTTTAAAAAAAATCATAATTTATTTGGATTAGTGTTAGTGTATTATTACATTAGGACATATCTAAATTCTACTGTACAACAGTAGTATATTTCTGTCAAGTTAAACCGAACTTTTATTTTGACGGGTTGCCGCGAAGACCTTTTGAGTTTCCGTGTGTTTATTTATGTCATGACAAGCGTGCCGCACAAAATATCCACAACATATCCTTTATCCAAAGATAGTTTCTGTCATTTAAAGTCATTTATAGTGTCTTTTTAGTTAGTTATGTGATGCTATAAAAACGGTGCTTTGACATCATGATTGACAGCTGTGATTGACAGGTAGTCACTGAAGCACCAGCGGACTTTTTTTTAATAATGTTGATTATGTGGTTAGAAGTTGTATTTACCTTATTTTAACGAGGTTGTGCAATCAGCAGACATCATTGGAGAAGAACGAAGCAGACAGAGGACACTTAACGAACGTGCGGGGCGTCTGCTGGCGTTTGATTCAGCGAGTGGGCGCGGCCTTGATTTCGCGGCTTTATTTCCTGCTCACGACTGCGCATGTCTGGTCCCGAAACACGCAAGTGCGCAGACTCAAGTTCCAAGATGTCATATCGGGACATTGGCGGCTTCAGTTCTCTCTGATGGAAAAGAGCGAAGGGGCGTCGTCCATCTTTTTTTACAGTCTATGTGTCATGATGATAGTTTCTCAAATGAAGCGGTTAAATGATCACAGAGTGACTTTCAGAGTGGATCTAGAACCTGGAGAGAACCCCCTAAAACAATGGTTGTGGAAACACTGAATATCTCATACATAATATATAATTTCTCATATATCAAAACATCCTCTAATTTCTATACATGAAATATCATCTATCCTGGGTTTTGGTTAGGGTCTAGTGTTGTGCTGGTGAGTTTTGCACAGGCAATTTTCTCAGACAAAAATCTATGTTTTCACTCATCAATGATCCTAAAGCTCAGAGAATCAGTGTGCGTTTGACGTCAGTGTGTCCCTGAAGTGCCAAGGTCAACATGGGTTCACTTCCCTGGCAATACATGCACAGAGCTTGAATGCAATGGAGAAAATCATCTGGCAAATGCATAAATGTGACAAAATCAACAAAGACAGCCTGAAAATCCCTCCGACCCGAAGTCACCGGTGCATCTCAGGTCACTTTGATCCCTCTCAAGCAGACACGAGTCTCTCTCTGCGGGTTATTGCATTTGTCAGAACCAGGACGACCTGTTGCTTGGATGTTTCTGATTTGATCTATATAACAGCACACGTAGCGCGGATGGGCCGCTGGTTCACAGGAGCACTGCTGGGTAATTCAATTTGTGAGCACAATAATCTCCTCTTGAAAATCTCTGGTGAAAAGCAACCTGGAAATGTGCCGAGCATGAAGCAGGAGATGACGAAAAACCAGAGAAACTCTGAGATTCAAGAGGATTTAGATCAGTTGATTCTGAGAGTTCGTCAGTCATCAAAACTAGTCCAACAAATCCATTCATAAACCCTCAGTGAAGATGTGTATATTCTGATTATGTTGCTTAGATGCAAATTTTTACTCAAAATTTCAGTCTGTTACTCACACAAAACACATGACTCAGAAGACTTGGAATAGCTAGTGCATGATTCATATGGACTATTGTTATGCTTTTATTGTGTCTTGGCTTAATTTAAGTTATTATTATTTACACTTCACAATTAGACACACAAAACCAACGCTTTTAAATTTAGCAGACCCTGATCAGTTCATGCATTCCCTGGGAATCAAACCCGTGACCATCACATCACATAGGCTACATCATAATCATTTCTCATAATATAATATCTCATACATTATTAATTTCTCATATATCATTCATTATATCATTCTATAACAAAATACTACAAGGATGAAATGACAGGATCATATTCGTAAGGTCATCAACAGACGCTTTGGCTACTGCGATCTGGACACTCACTGATTTTTAATTACACTTTTATATTTTAATATTAATCACTGTGAGAATGAAGCGAGTCCAAGCTGTGCTGGAGCCGTACGTGAGAAAATACCAGCAGGATCCGCTCAAGCTTCCATCCGTCCATACGGTCCGAACCTGTGCAAAGACCGGTGAGTCACAGCACAGAAAAGAGAGAGAGAGAGAGAGAGAGAGAGAGAGAGAGAGAGAGAGAGAGAGAGAGAGCTGCGCTTATCAGGCTATATTCACTGAAATTAAAAAAACACGTCAATCAATCAGTCAGTCAGTCAGTCAATCAATCAATATATCAACCAATCAATCAATCAATCAATCAATCACTGCTGCCTCTGTTATACACAGCAATGAAAGAGTTAAAGTGAGTTAATTCTCCTGCACTGATTTACTGATGCAGTGTACACTAGTCATTCATCCGGGTCCAACTGTGAAGAAAGAAAGAAAGAAAGAAAGAAAGAAAGAAAGAAAGAAAGAAAGAAAGAAAGAAAGAAAGGAAAGAAAGGAAAGAAAGAAAGAAAGAAAGAAAGAAAGAAAGAAAGAAAGAAAAATGTGGATTCAAGAGTGGCCTAAATCTATCCGTCACTCTTGACTAAGCAGTTTGTCTAAAATGTCTACATACATTTCTGAATAAACGCATCCCAGATAGCAAACTGACATTGAATCAACGTGGAAACGACGTCTCTCATGACATTGAAACAACGTTGATTTTGCTCATCGAACTAACGTTGAACCAACGTCAGACGCGGCATTCTTCAAAGCTAAATGAAAATCGGAAATTGGTTTGCTTTCATAACGTTGAAACAACGCGTTGATTTCAAGTTGATTTTCCGTTAGTTTTGAAAGAATGACGCGTCTGACGTTGGTTCAACGTTAATTCGATGAGCAAAACAATGTCAGATCAACGTTGTTTCGATGTCATATTTCCACGTTGATTCAATGTCAGTTTTGCTATCTGGGATTGTCTAAATTTGCAAATAAATATATAAAATCACCGGCATGGGAAACATGGTTTCAGATTTGGCCTAAACATAACGCCGCCTTCACACTGGCAGTGGAAATCAGCTCCGTAATACGCAATACGTTCCCAACGGACGTCGTACATCACAGTGAAAAGCGTCGGACGCGGGTAGAACAAAAATGGCGGAGAGATTAAAGTTTGATTCTGTCAGTTCTGTATGATCTCTCTGATGAGGGTTATGCTGCGTGAGGAAAGTTGCTCAGGACGTTGACATGTCAGGTCGGCTAAAAAATTTGATATAGTGGTCAATAGTTCAATGTCTACCTTCAATTTAATTGTATTAACTGCCCTTATAAACGTTAGAAAGTCATGAAAATAGAAAAAAGACATGACAATTTATCGTTATAAAATCATTATTTATTTTATTAAAAGTTAATAATTCAGGTTTGTTTATCAGTACCATAGCAACGCTCAACTTCCGCTGGAATTGTCGGATAGGAACCGTCCGTAGCTTTTCGCACAAGTTCAAATTTTTGAACGCATCCGGATGACCAACGGACACGATTTTCTTCGCACCGCACTCGGTCGGACCCATTTCAGACCCATTCGCATGCGGTCTGCGAATCTCCATAGGAAATGAATGACTTCCGGTCGTTTCGCAGCCGCATCGGAGCTGATTTCAACTGCCAGTGTGAAGGCGGCGTAACAGTGACTAATCGGTTTGGGTCAGCAGAGCAGCAAACGCCCATATAGACGAATCCGACGAGCGTTCTTGTGTAGGCTGCCATCTTGTGGCGACGCCATTACTGAGCTGTTACACCGGCATAGACATATGCACCGGTATGTAAACAAACCTCGGAGATAAGCTGATAACGCACCCTTAATGACAGCTACAGCCAGGCAGACTTGTTGGGTTGATGATGTTAGACATTGGCCTCCAGTCACAGATGAAGGTACAAACGATCTTACAGATTATTTATGAAAATAGCTTGGCAAGCAAGCTAGGCTAACGTTTGCTACCGAGGAAACTAAAACAAGATCTGTCCATTTGGCAACAATAAATAAATAAATAAATGAAATCAAATAAACAATTTCATGTTTTTCATTTGTGTGCATTATTTATCTAATTTTTACATTGCAACGGGCATGGGTAAGGTAACGTTACAGCTAGAAAGTATACATAATATCGACCAACTACTGTTTTTAAACCATGGAAAGAGGTCAATATAACAGCAGGAGAACAATTGTGTCACATAACGTTACATTCAGCTCAGGAAAGCCATTTAATGACCATATTGAATAGAAAAAATAACAAGAGAGGAGATTTTGCTGATCACTATATCACACATTTATTATATTTTTTTTACGTATGTCATTAAATAATTGTTATTATACGCGAATGTCCGCGTCTTGTACTCGCCCAGGAAATCTGTGTAAACCGTACGACACCAGACAGGGGCAGTCAACCCGGGGTATTCACAATGTTTTCTCTTCAAAATTGAAATTTTACTGCCACCATTGAAACAATTTATAACGGAAACTGTTTACCCACTCGACATTACACACGGGCTAACGTTGTAACGTTAGTGACAGTCGTAAATCGCGAGCTGTTTATTCCAGTGGACGCAAGTTGCAACTAAAACAATAGAAGGCAATGGCGCAACACTACCCAGCAACAGCTCAGTAATGGCGCCCGCTTACTTCCGGTAGTTTCGCCGGATTCGTCTATAGAGTGCCGAAGTGATGACGTCACTTTGTAGGACAAACCGGAAGCTAGCGGCGCATGGGTTCCCTCGGTCGAAAAGCAATGCATTTTCCCCATAGACTTTTGGAAAATCGCAAAAAATAAGATCTGTGTTTAACAAAGGGTTGTGACCCTTACACATTTTGTCTAGCAAGATAATCTTTACAATTTAATCCAAAATTTATACATTTTGAAGCCTATATAAAGATTTTAAAAAACACAATCAGACACAATAAAGTTTAAAAAACCGCAAGCAGGTTATAACTGTGTGTTCTATGTTATAGATCAAAACGTGAAAATATTTAGAGGCTTTGTTCACAGCAGACCTTATTTCAGGCGATTTAGCAAAAACCCATTCAAAAATATTAGAGCGAGGGAACCGTATGCTAAATGCTAACTCACTTCCGCGTTTTGGCCTATGACGTCGTAACTTCGGCACTCTATAATCGACTCTATAAAAACTCATTAAAGAATTCTTCAGTTTGTTCTATAGTTCCTGGTGAGGGGAGACCATGTAAATCAGGATTTAAAAATAAATGGCTGATTATGCATCATCTTCGGGGGGGTGGGGGTGGGGGGGTTTGATAGGTAGCCGTTGGTTTGGGATAATTGGGCAGATGCATGCAGAAGTGAGAAATGCCCACATATATACCCCGTGTCTCATTCCCCACGCGGATCGGACCTCGAGCTCGCCTCTCTGAATAGCCAATTAGAAATTACCGATGATTGAGTGTTAATGCCTGATCACCAGTCAGATTCTGCTCAGAGAGGAGACGTTTATAGAAATGCAAATGTGAACCGAACTGACTTTAACACATCTTACTGGAATAACCCGGCCTTTTCATTTACACTGAGAAATCAAATGGGTATGTTAATGTGAAGATTTACAAGTAACATTTTAGGTTACATAAAATCCACCACGTACTAATTTCTCTTTTCGACTGAGAATCAAATCTCCACACCTGCAGAAAACTCAAGCCTTATCTGTACACAATCAATAAAGTATCAGGATTAGTGCATCCAAAAGACCAAAGAATACACCCCGCAAGTGAGGAGGAATGTCATCATCGGACACGATGGACAACCAAAGAGAGATAGGTACATTATATATTTTCATAAATAATTGTAACCAAAGTTAAAATGCATTATAATTTATAACAGATTCCTTGTTATGTCTGAAATTGGTTGTGTTTTAATGCATCTAAATGTGTCTATAATACTTTTATAATCTTAAGGCTAAAAAACAGCATGAAAAACTTAGCCTAATTTTGCATCCTCCCATACAAAGTTTGGTTCTGAGAACGTTTTTCTAACGTTCCATTTTGGTTGTGGGAACGTTAATTTAAAATGTTCTAAAAACGTGGAAATGTCCAGTTTGCTTAACGTTGCTGGAACGGTGTCTTAATGTTTGCAGAACGTTTCTGGAACGTTAGCATAATGTTGTTAGAACGTTATCCTAAGGTTAGCATATGTTGCTGGAACGTTATGAGAACGTTTATCAAACACAAATAACCTGATAAAGACGTTCCGATAACGTTGTTCTAAGAACGTTTTTTATCAACGTAATGAGAACGTTCATCAAATACAAATAACGTGATAAAGACGTTCCAAGAACGTTGTTCTAAGAACGTTTTCTCTCAACGTTACAAGAACGTTAATAATGTTATATGAACGTTCCGAAAACATTATTTTAATAACGTTTTGTCCTAACATTTACACAACTTTTAAAGAACGTTAGTGAATGTTCTGGGAACGTTCCCTGTTAGCTAGGATTAGCATTAGTGCATGCATTTAAAAACATATGCATCCAAAACATGTTGTATGCAATGTATTTTCAATTGTAAAAAAATTGCACCATACGGAAACCATTACAGCATGCAGTTTTTAAATGCATAAATCAAAACCAAGAGCAAATATCATGCATTAGGTGTATAAAATAGAGTTATCAGTGTATTTTAGCATTCTGCCTCAAGGAATGATGGGAAATTTGTCACACACCCTTATTCATTCTTCAGCGAAAGCAAATGAACATTAACATCCACCATTCCAGCTAATAGCTTCCGCCATGATTCATTAACTGACGCCCTCAACTCTGAACTCTGATAATTATGACATATGCACTCGTGACAAAGAAACACAATCGCTGTAAAATACAGTCCTTCGAGCCGCAGCATTCAGAGGGAGTCAATTTCCTCATGTCACATCTGTCATTTAGTCTTTCTGAAGAGACAGGGATACAGAGAAGCTTTGAGAACAATGACATAAAACACTGACTTACTGAGAAAGATGCAGCCGTTCTCATCTCTTAATGGATGGGTCTATAATTCAGGCAGATTTCTAGGCAGATCTTTGATGCAGTTTCTTTCTGAACAGGTTTGACGAGTGTGTGTGTGTGTGTCTAAGCAGCTGACAAACTCGATTACATTCACACTCTCTCCATCTCTGACATCCTTTGGTTGATTCAAGGACACACAACAGCTTGAGTTCAGCGGACCGGACGCCTCACACTTTGTCATTTGTGATGAGAACGGGCCGCTGGGTCGTTCGCCCGTGTGTCCTCACAGGAAAGTCGTGACACATTTAATCAATATAATCAGTTCAGTTCACCGCTTTTCACCTGTCCAAGTCCAATCGACTGGTTTAATGCGACAAACTCTTACTGGACGTCCAATCCCACCAGTCACAATAGTGAGATCATTTGCTCTTAATAAAAGGCTCTTGTTATTGACTGCAGTTTTGGTGCATTTCTATGTCTTCACATGAGTAAATATGTTAAAGGAGAACTCTGGTGCAAAATAAACCTTTGGTCTGATAAAATACAGGAAGAAGCCATCTTTGAAAAATAGTCTCTACCAGTCGATCTACGAAAGCCGATCCATGTGCGCTAGTGCGATGTGAATAAGGTGATAATGTGAGCGTGAACAGTAGTCTACATGTACATATTGAAGAGAAGAAAACGGTTCGTGTTTGTGTTTCTTCTGGAAAAAACGGACCATATGAGATTCTGCACAGTTCAGCGCACTTGGATCGGCGTTCGTAGATCGACTGGTAGAGACTATTTTTCAAAGATGGCTTCTTCCTGTATTCGCAAAGTTGACTGTGTGTATAAAATATCTCCTTATTAAACTGTATGGACACTGACAAAGTTCTCAATGCTTCGGTTTGAATGTAGGGACTCTTATTATGCTGTCGTGTTACTGTGGGGCTAATTTTAGCCTTGTTAGTGGTAATAACAAGCGATTTTTATTTGTCATTACTCTATGCCCCATATACTAGCTTTATAGGCTAAACTGTTTTAATAGATAAAACTATTTACATTCGGCAATCATGAAAACAAATCTCAGATAACGGTTGAATAGGTAACAATGTGTAATTAGACCAAAGGTTCATTTTGCGCCGGAGTTGTCCTTTATTTTTTTGAATTTTTTATTAAATCTGAGAATTTATAAATTCTCAGATTTCTAAAATCTAAAATGAATTCTAAAATAAATTTGGCTGATAATTTACTCACCCTCATGTCATCCAAGATGTCCACGTCTTTCTTTCTTCAGTCGAAAAGAAATTAAGGTTTTTGATGAAAACATTCCAGGATTTTCTCCATATAATGGACTTCAATGGGGTCCAAACGGTCCAAGGTCCAAATGAGAGTTTCAGTGCAAACTACAAACTGTTCAAAGGGCTTTAAACGATTCCAGACGATGAATAAGGGTCTTATCAAGCGAAACGATATAACTCAGACATAATAACTGTGTTTAATAATTTTTCTGGGCCGGCAAGTTTCTTATGGAGGAGTGATCCAGCTCTCAGATTTACTCGAAAAATATCTTAATTTATGTTCTGAAGATGAACGAAAGTCTTACGGGGTTGAACAACATGAGGCAGAGTCATTACTGACAGAGGTTTCATTTTGGGGTGAACTACACTCTTAGAAGAAATGGTTTATGATTTAGAACCAGAAATGGTTCCATCACCCGCTTCACATATGGAACTCCAAAATGGTTCTATATAGAACCATTTTTTTGGGTAAAAGGTTCTATTGGCCAAGTATGGAACCCCCAGGGTTCTATATAGAACCCAGAGGAATCCTTTTTTAAGAGTCTATAGAACCTTTTAGGGGTTCCAAATACGTAGTGCTGGTAGAACCTTTTAAGGTTCTATATAGAACCTTTTCTTCTAAGAGTGTATCCCTTGAATGGGAGTGTTAGAGAAATGCTTTCAAAACATATTTTTGTATAAGTAGCCGTCTATAAGTAGCCATTCAACTAACAATTTGAGCTTGAGTCCATCGGTGATGTGACTGTTATCCCAGCTGGAGGACCATCACACAGAATGAGAGGGAGACGCTGCCAACTGCAAAACAAGTGCCAATATTAGAGACAGAAGAAAGAGCAAAGACTGTCTTTTCCCCTTCTGAACCCGTCAATTACCAACTCCCACGGCCGGCACGACTGGCATTGTGTGTCCTCGCTAATGTCGGCTTTCCTTCAGCTCGCAGACACGTGCGGTTTCTGTCCGGTGGAAGTTCTCAGCTGTTTGTGTTCTTATGTAATCGTCAACATCGTGGAGAGTTCCCGGCCACAGCTGTAGTGTGTCTCAGCGGGAAAAGTCCTTATTAATGCCATCATGCAAACAAATATACAGAGTGAGGAAAGACCAACTTTTCCAAAACAGTTTGCCAGCGGTTATGCATTGAAAATCTTCCACAATCTGATAGCAATGTTCATTTTGTTGCATTATTTTTAAAGTGCTATATAAATAAACGTGACTTTAGTTTGAGTTCAAGTGTTTCTAAAGAAGTGCACTTACAGTATGTGTCACTGTAAACAAATATTGTTGGTTTAACTTAAAAAACATGGTTGCCTAGGGATGCACGATATATCGGCCAGCGTATCGGTATCGGACGATATATGTTCATTTTTAATGTTATCGTTATCGGCCTGGTAAGAAAATGTGGCCGATATATTAAAGCCGATAAATAATGTATTATTCCCTTCAGCTGAGACACTTGTTGAGCACTGTTTATGTTTTTTTAATTTCTTGAAATATGATTGGATTACTTTCAAATATAAAGGATTATCGGTTATCGGTATCGGCCAAAATTTTCATATCGGTGCATCCCTATGGTTGCCTTAAAATTTGAAGTTCATTGAACTGGAAAAAGTGAGTTAATACAATGAAGGAGAATGATTTAACCATCAGAAACTCAAAATTATATGTTATCTGAACTAAATCAATTATTTAAGTTGATTTGATGAAAGAAAAAATGTTGTGATTACTAATCGTGAAAAGGCCTACTCCTTTTAAACACTGTAAAAAACCTTTTCATGATTAGTAATCACAACATTTTTTCTTTTGTCAAATCAACTTAAATAATTGATGTAGTTCAGATAACATGTCATTTTGAGTTTCTGATGATTAATTGTATTAACTCACGTTTTCCAGTTCAATCAACTTAAAATTTTAAGGCTACAAGGTTGCTTACTTTTTTTTACAGTGAAAGTATGCTGACGTTTCCCTTCTTTTTCACAAGGGATTACAGAAATGAATGTAAATATATATATCTGGAGGGGTGAAGATATTTGAGTAGCATGCAAATATCATTTGTTTTCATTCGCAGTTATTATCACACATCTTGTAAACTGTAAATCTAAGGAGCGTCAGAAGAGCCTGGACTTCTGGAGCACCGACAGATCAATAAACCGAAGGATCGGATAACAGATGTGAGTCTCTCAAGCCTGTTTTTCAGCTAACGGCCTTGCTGGATCCCCGTCTTTATGTGTTGTGTGTGCGGACGGCAGAACAGAAACCTTGAATTAACAGAGACGAGATGCGGGAGCCTTGAAGTCATGTATACTGGAAACTGTGTGTTTTTAAGGAGATTATACTTTTATTCAGCAAGGTTGCATTCAATAGATGAAAATTAGCAGTAAAAAAATTTAATATCTTACAAATCTTGCTTTCAATTCATCATCAAAATGGATTAGGGTTTCCACAAGAATATGAACTCTTTTCAACATAATATGAAGAGTTCAGATGCAAAAGCCTCTAAATGCCATTTGAATTTTTCTTCAAGAATGTTAATTTTTATCAAGCTTGTATATTTAAGTTCAGTAATTTTAGTTAAATGACAATGAAGATTACCTATGAATTGCCATTTAAGTGAAATTACTGAATTTAAATATACAAGCTTGATAAAAATGATTATTCTAGAAGAGAATTTCAAATGGCACTTAGAGGCTTTTGCATCTGAACTCTTCATATATTGATAAATAATCATGTGTCTTCAGCTTAAAATCATAGTGTGACACTGAAGACTGGAGTAATGATACTGTTGATCACAGGAATAAATTACACTTTACTATTTATTCACATAGAAAACATGATTTTAAATTGTAATAATATTTCACTGTTTTTACTGAATTTTTTGATCAAATAAATGCAGCTTCGGTGAGCAGAAGACACTTTTTTTTTTTTTCAAAAATTCCCACTTTTGAGCGGTGTACATAAAAAGTGCCAAAAGTGAGGCATTTAACACGCAACATTTGAATAAAATGCTAAATAACTTGACGCTGCTCACCGGAATAAACATAAGACATTATGAGGTCACGTGACGATATTTTTCACAATTCAACTTTTCGCATTCGATTGTGTATTACTTGCATTCAAATCGATTAATTGCGACTAATCGTATCTATCATAAAAGTTTGTAGATCTCACTCTCTCTCTCATGTCCTATGTTAGATGTAATTAATCGCGATTAATCGATTTGAGAAAACTATATTATCCATTTGAAAGTACTTGTTATCAGATCAGAAATAAAGTAAGCGTTATCAGTCATCTCTATAATGCAATAAGAAGCATACTGGCAACATAGTCATAGGCTGCGTCTGAAATCACATTTTGAACAAGTAATTACTTCACAACCCCATTCTATGTAGTATGAGTGTGTGTAATACACATCCGCCATGTTGTCATTGTCATGTGACCTTCCAGCATCAGTTGTCGCTTCACTGTCATGCCTCATGGGATAGTGAGTGTCCGTCGTGTGCACTCTTCAGATCATCCGGGTACTCTTTTATGAGTACCGTGAATTCAGACATACTTGGCTTGTTTTTTGCTTACTATATTGTAGGGAAGTTTGTGGTTTAGGGTGAAACAGAGAAAATATTACCCAAAAACCAAAAAAAAACCTTGTTATTCCACATTATTGGAGAAAATACAAACTGAACTAATGGACAAATCTTTTCTCTTCTCATCCACTGCAGTGATTCACGAGCTTCTGAACGAGACACGTGGCATTTTCATGCATCAGGCCTCACGTTTCTCTCGGCTCCACCTGCGCTTGAACTCTTGTAACACTCGCTGTTTATAGATTCAGAAATGAACTATAATTGGCCATAAAGCGACAGAGCGCAGTTACGGCTCAGAGCTTGTTTTGTTCTTGTAAGCCGTAGGGAACGCTAAATTGTTTTTAAGGAAAAATCCACTGGGATGATGCAACTGGAAATGAACACTGAAGGGGAGAGGACTCCCGCAACAGGTGCGTCCTGACGAACAAATAACAGAGGGGATTCTGGGTAAAGCAAACGAATGATCAACATTAATCAAAGCAGAGCAGAGATGCAGCAGATGTTCTGTGATATTACATGTGCGTCTACATTCATGTTGATCAGCA
Source organism: Pimephales promelas (assembly GCF_988280905.1). Lineage (NCBI taxonomy): Eukaryota > Metazoa > Chordata > Actinopteri > Cypriniformes > Leuciscidae > Pimephales > Pimephales promelas. The sequence continues at coordinate 34,368,682 of NC_142783.1, read as the reverse complement.
TGTTGCATATTGTTATGGAAGGCACAGAAGAAAAAGAAATCACGTGACATCCTGTAAAAGGTTTAATTACATATTTTTGACATTTTAACTCAGAATCATTTTTTTATTTCAGAATTTCAACTTAATATCTCATAATTATGATTAAGTATTCCAGAACTATGATGTTTTATCTCATTATTTTAACTTAGAATATCATAATTTCAATGTTTTACCTCATAATTATGATTTATTATTACCTTTAACTTTTTATGCAATAATTTTTGTCATAATTTGACTTTTTATGTAATAATTAGGGTGAATACTGGTATCTTTGCATGTAAATGATTCCATTACTAAAAATCAACACTGAGCTCATCATAACCAAGTATGTGATAAAAAAAATATGGTAACGCTTCCTTTTACAGTCCAGTTACCCATGTAAATACTATTTACTTATTTTAGTAACTACAATTACTGGGTAATAACAGAGCCCGTCTAACGGAGAGCCTATTAGCCCCATTGTGCATCACCTTGGTTGCAGTTCCATTAAAATTCCACTGGGGGTGATCACGGGCGAGTGCAGAATGAATGGGAGTCTATGGGGCTAAACGGCTAAATGTGTCTCTTTCACCTGCTTGTTGTTAAATTAACATAGATTTTATTATTGATTCCGCAAGTTTAATATAGATTATAGGCCAAAAGTCAGATGAACGAGTACTTGTCCTTTTGATGTCTTACCGGTTAGGCCGTTGTTGGCCAGAACACGCTAGCATTCTGCTATTGTGTGCCGTCATCATCACATTTTTGAACGGATTTTTAGAATAGATAAGTGAACTTAAAAATGCAATTTTCAGCTGAGTGTATTATCTTAGCCCTCCCCTTTGAATGTGACTTTAAAATTACTTGACAAAAAATTACATCCTGAGAAAAGTGGATTTCTGGGGGTGAAACCCCATTGACTCCCATTCATTCTGCACTCGACCGCGAGCGCCCCCGCATGGACAGAGACGTGTTACTGCAGCCAGTCCAGAAACCGGAAGTAACCAGCCAGTGCCAATTCTCTTCAATGGGCTTTATCATAGATATCATGGGCTTTATGCCCAGCTGCACTACTTCCTGAACTTCAGCCAGCTCCTTGTTTCCTGTCTGCCATTATTGGCCAAATTGATTAATTCAGGTGTACCTGACCTCAGTAGTCATGGCAACAATAATCAGACACACCTGAATTAATCAATTTGGCCAATAATGGCAGACAGGAAACAAAGAGCTGGCTGAAGTTCAGGAAGTAATGAAGCTGGGCATAAAGCCAATTAGACATTCTCTGGTAGTAACTAGTACTAACCCTAAACCTACCCCTGTTCCATGTACTTACCTTATATTAGCCAGTACTTTCTAGGTAAGTACACTGTACTGTAAAAGGAAGCGGTACCAAAAATATATGTTCTGTGGCTATGACATCACTTCCAGGGGTGTGGCACACAATATTTAAAGTCCCCGTGAAATCAAAATTGAACCTATTTACTTTGTTAGCGGATATTACTAGTCTTGTGGTGAACAATTAATCCGTGCAAGTAAAAATATATTTAAAAAATGTTTTACCTTGGTAATCTTTAATCAAAATCTGAAAAGTTACTTCCGGTCTGGAACGGTTTCTTTTTCTGATGACGTAGACCGGACGACGCTTAACCACTCCCCTCAAACCGTTAGTTTGCTATGAGCGAGAGATGGAGAGGAGGAGCGCTAGAGTAAAACCCTGCCCTCTGTTCAATAGACGAATCCGGCGAAACTACCGGAAGTAAGGGGGCGCCATTACTGAGCTGTTGCTGGGTAGCGTTGCGCCATTGCCTTCTATTGTTTTAGTTGCAACTTGCGTCCACTGGAATAAACAGCTCGCGATTTACGACTGTCACTAACGTTACAACGTTAGCCCTTGTATAATGTCGAGTGGGTAAACAGTTTCCGTTATAAATTGTTTCAATGGTGGCAGTAAAATTTCAATTTTGAAGAGAAAACATTGTGAATTCCCCCGGGTCGAATGCCCCTGTCTGGTGCCGTACGGTTTACACAGATTTCCTGGGCGAGTACAAGACGTGGACATTCGCGTATAATAACAATTATTTAATGACATAAGTAAAAAAATATAATAAATGTGTGATATAGTGATCAGCAAAATCTCCTCTCTTGTTATTTTTTCTATTCAATTTACATGCTATGGTCATTAAATGGCTTTCCTGAGCTGAATGTAACGTTATGTGACATAATTGTTCTCCTGCTGTTATATTGACCTCTTTCCATGGTTTAAAAACAGTAGTTGGTCGATATTATGTATAGCTAACTTACTTTCTAGCTTTAACGTTACCTACCCATGCCCGTTGCAATGTAAAAATGAGATAAATAATGGACACAAATGAAAAACATGAAATTGTTTATTTGATTTCATTTATTTATTTATTGTTGCCAAATGGACAGATCTTTTTTTAGTTTCCTCGGTAGCAAACGTTAGCCTAGCTATAGCTTGCCAAGCTATTTTCATAAATAATCTGTAAGATCGTTTGTACCTTCATCTGTGACTGGAGGCCAATGTCTAACATCATCAACCCAACAAGTCTGCCTGGCTGTAGCTGTCATCAAGGGTGCGTTATCACCTTATCTCCGAGGTTTGTTTACATACCGGTGCATATGTCTATGCCGGTATAACAGCTAAGTAATGGCGTCGCCACAAGATGGCAGCCTACACAAGTACGCTCGTCGGATTCGTCTATATTCCGTTTCACTTGGAAATACGTCACAGCACTGGAGAAAAATCGTTTGCAACTTCCGGTTCACGGGGACTTTAACAACCAACCATGTGTTACGTGTGTATCCTGTGTTTCCCCTGTTCTTTGTGTATTTGGTTCAGTCCTGTTTCCATTTCCCGCTCCTTGTTACTGTTCAGTTCATTCATTCACCTGTCTAGTTTATAAAGCTGTTCCCCTAATCTGTTCTATTGTTTGTGTATGGTATGTTAATTTTAAAGTGTAACTAAACCCCTGGTCAGAGCCTGACTCCACCCACTGGCAATATTTGAAAATGCTGAAAAAGTGGGCAAACCCCAGCGGGGATAGATCGAGGGGACGAAATAGACGCTTAAACACTCTATCCTGATCGTTTTCAATATACTCACAATTCCAATTCCTGACTCCCTGCCGTGGTTTTGACGACACGAGATGGTTTTTATACTGCCAAGGGCGTAGCTCGCGTGGTGAGCTGAAACCTGCGTACGTCACAAATTGCGGAAAATTCAACTGCAGTAGCCACCGTTCAACCTGAAGAGGGCAGCACTAAGACGTTTTTACACCATGTTTTGTAGAAATAGAACACTTCATAAACAAATCGAATCAATGACTGGTATTAATAAAGATCCATTCTTACAAATCATTAACTAAAAAAAGTTGGTTTAGTGTTTAGTTACTCTAAGTATTCAGCGTTATTATTTTCATCCTCATGCTATTTCCACGGCACTACCATGTTAAGTAACACCATGATGGTAAAATGATATGGCATTCTGAAGTGAGTAATGTTTACGATTTACCAAAGATTAGGTCTATTGTGGTTTCATGATGTCTATCATTATAAGAGTGATATAGAAAATGACATTCTGGTCTGGAGCTATAAGTTATTATCATAGGTAAAGAAAATCATAGGTAAATCCATCATTCAGAAACGAGGTATGTAAACAAGTTTAATACGTATTATTCGTAAGAGTTGATGAGCGAGAATAGATGCGACACTTGCCTTCACAAACAAAGAGCGGCATTGAAACCTTGAGTGACGGATGAAAAGCATGAATGTTGTCATGGTGAATATGTTTTTCTGGCTGGATGAAGTATTTGTGGAGCGTCAGGACCCTTGCTGAGACCAGATGCTGCAGTTATTTCGCTGAGAGCCACTCAAGCAGTTCGGACACAAAGGCAAGTAGCTTTTTATAGCTCAAGTACTCACTTTCACAGTCTGACAGAACCCCGAACAAAGAATTAAAAGCTTGTCCGTGTAAAATAGCTTTTATTCCCACAGACCCTGTAATTTCACACATCTTCAACTCCTTCAACTTCTCAGAAGAACACAATTATTGAACAATTCGGGCCACGGATAACTGAAGTTATTTTCTGAAGGATTGTGGGTTTCAGTCCCTGCTTCTGCTTTTGAGATCAATATTCAATGCTTTCAAAAACCAAATACTAATTATTTAGTTCCAACTATCACTGAGGTTTTAGTCTCACGCTGAACGCACGCTGGTTCACATGATGTATTTCAAGACATTTGTCAGGTTTTTGTCCTTAAAAAGCTCTGTATCCCACACCGTTGCTGATTCCAGAACATCATTTTAGCGCTTGTGACGGAGGTTTGATCCACTGATAGCAGACTAATGCAGTTATGAGAGAGAGATTAAGTGTGTGTGAATTACCTGAGTCTGTGTGTCTCTCAATAGTGTTTCGACTATGGCAAGCCATTTTAACTTTTAATCCTTCGCAGGATATGAATTCTTGATATATCAACAATGCCATTTTTTGATATCAAGAATTGAATTGCTGATATCTGTAATTGTATTTTCACTAGTGAAATGTCACCATAGGCTGGCAAGCCGTTTTAGCTTTAATTCATTTCCAGGATATGAATTCTTGATATCAACAATTACATTTTTTGATATCAAGAATTATATTTTTGATTTCAAGAATTTAATTGTTGATAAACAATTAAATTCTTGATATCAAAATTGTATTTTCACTAGTAAAATGTCACCATAGGCTGCCATTCAAAACCAATTGTTGATATCAAGAATTGATTTCTTCCTAGTTGAAATTCCAATTTCACATATCAGAAATACAATTCTTACTAGTAACAACCTTTATTTATGATATCAATAATTAAATTGTTAGTTGAAATGTTATTCTTGATATAAACAATTGAATTGCTAGTAGTAAAAATGTTCATTTTTGATATTAATAATTAAATTTTCACTGGTGACAATGTTAATTTCTGATATCATGAATGTGATTGTTACTAGTAAGAAAGCCATTTTAGATATCTGAAATAATATTGATATCAGAAATAGATTTTCAGATATCAAAAATGGTAATTTTTACGAGTAACAATTGAATTGTTGATATCAAGAATAGACATTTCAACTAGTGACAATTTAATTATTGATATCAGGAATTCACATTTTTACTAGTAACAATGTAATTATTGATATCAAAAATGATATTTCTACTAGTAAAAAATCAATTCTTGATATCAACAATTCATTTTGAATGGCAGCCTATGCCGTATTAGCTTTTATTAATTTCCAGGATATGAATTCTTGATATCAACAATGCCATTTTTTGATATCAAGAATTTAATTGTTGATATCAAGAATTCAATTGTTCATATCGAGAATAAAATTCTTGATATCAAAAAATTTAATTGTTGATATCAAGAATTCATATCCTGGAGATGAATAAAAGCTAAAACGGCTTGCCATATTCGACTGCTAATAGTGTAACTGTGAGTTGATCTGCTTCAAGAACAACACCGTTATTCCCTCGCTAGTGACAAATATCATGTAGCTGTTTAAGTTGCAAAATATTTTACTGATAAAATCACCAGATCAGCAATCGTTTTATAATAAATCCAGCAAATGTACATTAATAATGAAGAACTGTGACACGTAACGATGCGATTGCTCATTGAGAAGATCTGAACGGCCCGTGATCACAGCGAGAAGAGACATGAGTCACGGGCAGATGGGAGACCTGTGTGTGTGTGTGTGTGTGTGTGTGTGCGTGTGGGCCGTCCGCTCAGACGGACATGCTAATTAGTTCATGACACACTTCACCCCTCTGTGTGTGTGAATATTAACATGTGAAGCCCAAAACCAACAGACAAAACTGATATCACACACATCCCAGCATGTTACAGACAATCACTGTCTTTCCACACACACACACACACACGTTAAAGAGGGAACGCGAGCTTAGACACTAATATATACTCTGATAACTGTTCTCTTTTCATTCTCGCTCACTCGTTCTTACACACATGCACTTGATGAAGTCCATGAGCATCTGATCTCACAGCCCCGGCAGGAGAATCAGTGTGAGTGTGAGTGTGTGAGGACATTCAGTCACACATCGCACTGACAAACAAGATCAACGGCTTCCTTATGCAGGAGAACATGCTTTTCCCCGGAAATACACTCCGTTACACCTCAGGAGATCCAACCGAGACCGGATACACTCGTCAAAACTAAACCGAGACCGGATACACTCGTCAAAACTAAACCGAGACCGGATACACTCGTCAAAACTAAACCGAGACCGGATACACTCCTCAAAACTAAACCGAGACCGGATACACTCTTCAAAACTAAACCGAGACCGGATACACTCCTCAAAACTAAACCGAGACCGGATACACTCGTCAAAACTAAACCGAGACCGGATACACTCCTCAAAACTAAACCGAGACCGGATACACTCGTCAAACTAAACCGAGACCGGATACACTCGTCAAAACTAAACCGAGACCGGATACACTCCTCAAAACTAAACCGAGACCGGATACACTCGTCAAAACTAAACCGAGACCGGATACACTCTTCAAAACTAAACCGAGACCGGATACACTCCTCAAAACTAAACCGAGACCGGATACACTCGTCAAAACTAAACCGAGACCGGATACACTCCTCAAAACTAAACCGAGACCGGATACACTCCTCAAACTAAACCGAGACCGGATACACTCGTCAAAACTAAACCGAGACCGGATACACTCGTCAAAACTAAACCGAGACCGGATACACTCGTCAAAACTAAACCGAGACCGGATACACTCCTCAAACTAAACCGAGACCGGATACACTCGTCAAAACTAAACCGAGACCGGATACACTCGTCAAAACTAAACCGAGACCGGATACACTCGTCAAAACTAAACAGAGACCGGATACACTCGTCAAAACTAAACCGAGACCGGATACACTCCTCAAACTAAACCGAGACCGGATACACTCGTCAAAACTAAACCGAGACCGGATACACTCGTCAAAACTAAACCGAGACCGGATACACTCCTCAAAACTAAACCGAGACCGGATACACTCCTCAAAACTAAACCGAGACCGGATACACTCGTCAAAACTAAACCGAGACCGGATACACTCCTCAAAACTGAACCGAGACCGGATACACTCGTCAAAACTAAACCGAGACCGGATACACTCGTCAAAACTAAACCGAGACCGGATACACTCGTCAAAACTGAACCGAGACCGGATACACTCGTCAAAACTAAACCGAGACCGGATACACTCGTCAAAACTAAACCGAGACCGGATACACTCGTCAAAACTAAACCGAGACCGGATACACTCGTCAAAACTAAACCGAGACCGGATACACTCGTCAAAACTAAACCGAGACCGGATACACTCCTCAAAACTGAACCGAGACCGGATACACTCGTCAAAACTGAACCGAGACCGGATACACTCGTCAAAACTGAACCGAGACCGGATACACTCGTCAAAACTGAACCGAGACCGGATACACTCGTCAAAACTAAACCGAGACCGGATACACTCGTCAAAACTAAACCGAGACCGGATACACTCGTCAAACTAAACCGAGACCGGATACACTCGTCAAACTAAACCGAGACCGGATACACTCGTCAAAACTAAACCGAGACCGGATACACTCGTCAAAACTAAACCGAGACCGGATACACTCGTCAAAACTAAACCGAGACCGGATACACTCGTCAAAACTAAACCGAGACCGGATACACTCGTCAAAACTAAACCGAGACCGGATACACTCGTCAAAACTAAACCGAGACCGGATACACTCGTCAAAACTAAACCGAGACCGGATACACTCGTCAAAACTAAACCGAGACCGGATACACTCGTCAAAACTAAACCGAGACCGGATACACTCGTCAAAACTGAACCGAGACCGGATACACTCGTCAAAACTGAACCGAGACCGGATACACTCGTCAAAACTAAACCGAGACCGGATACACGTCAAAACTAAACTGAGACCGGATACACTCCTCAAAACTAAACCGAGACCGGATACACTCGTCAAAACTAAACCGAGACCGGATACACTCGTCAAAACTAAACCGAGACCGGATACACTCGTCAAAACTAAACCGAGACCGGATACACTCGTCAAAACTGAACCGAGACCGGATACACTCGTCAAAACTAAACCGAGACCGGATACACTCGTCAAAACTGAACCGAGACCGGATACACTCGTCAAAACTGAACCGAGACCGGATACACTCCTCAAAACTAAACCGAGACCGGATACACTCCTCAAAACTAAACCGAGACCGGATACACTCCTCAAAACTAAACCGAGACCGGATACACTCCTCAAAACTAAACCGAGACCGGATACACTCCTCAAAACTAAACCGAGACCGGATACACTCGTCAAAACTAAACCGAGACCGGATACACTCGTCAAAACTAAACCGAGACCGGATACACTCCTCAAAACTAAACCGAGACCGGATACACTCGTCAAAACTAAACCGAGACCGGATACACTCGTCAAAACTAAACCGAGACCGGATACACTCCTCAAAATCTTCTATTTATCTTCTTTTCTGAAAACATAATCAAAATCTCTTGAAAATATCTGCCATTGAAATCAGAAAAAGAAACTTGTTTTACTTCTGAATTAAAGGGCACATATTATGCCCCTTTTTACAAGACGTAATATTGGTCTCGGGTGTCCCCAGGATGTATTTGTGATGTTTCAGCTCAAAATACCCCACAGTTAATTTATTATAACCATTTGAAAATGTCATTTTGGGGCCTGCTTAAAAAATGAGCTGTTTCGGGGACTATACCACCTTAAATGCAAATGAGCTGCATATCCCCGCCCTGCCTTTGGATGAGGGCGTAACTTGATACCTATGGCAGTCGGTACTGAGAGAAACCGCTGTTTTGAATGTCATTCAATGTACGTTTGAATCGGAATATATAAATAGTACGAAGAGACTCCGGCAGAATAAACATAAATGAGAATGAACCAGTACGTCTCGGTATGGTTATTTCATACATTTATGTACTTATTGAGTTGTAATCGCGTCCCATTTGCAAGCATGGATGTGCAACACACACACACAGACACACACAAACACTAATGCTGGTGCAATTTTTTGAAGCTAAATACACATACTGTGATAAAGTTTGCTACATACAAGCGAAATTACATTTATACGAGGGACGGGGACCTGTGGCGTCATGTTTACTTGTCATACGGGTGCTTCTGTGGCAAATGTGAGGAGATGGCTAACATACAGAACAACAAAATATGCAGTTTTTAATACAATATCTTTAAATATATATAAACGTGTGGTTACACACAATACAAACGATGTTTAAATTATATAGCCTACACAGACATCCTACGACGACAACAACTTTAGACGCATTTGTTGTTGAATTGGCTGACATTGACTGAAAAGACTATTTGCTCAAAAATCATAAAACACACTTACTGTTACTGGATGTGACGGTGGATCGCAAACAGTAGACGACGATCCACACTTGAGGATTAACTTTTAAGCCACAACAACAGGATTAACCCACGACAGAACGTTTATGTTTCTAAGAGACATTACCGGCTGTCGTTGAAACAATGGAGGATGTGTACAGATCACCGAGGGCGGGGTCTAGGTCACAACCACACTGTCAATCAAACCCCTTGCTCAATTCTACCTCACAAAGAGCTGAATCTCAGAACAGCTCGTTCTGACACACTGCATATGATTTATTGATTTAGATTGAAATAAAAACCACTGGGTGGATTTTTATCATTCTAGGATGGTTTTGCTCACCCACTGCCAACACACATTCATGTTCAAACCATAATAGGTGCCCTTTAAGTTATATTTTCTAAGCCCACTGGCAGATTTTTTTTCTTGTTTTAAGCATAAACTCAATTAATATTGATATTTTTTTTTCAATATTTTCAGTAATTTTGCATCTGAAGTAAGTGCATCTTGATTTAAGCATGTTTAGATCATCATACTGGAAACTATAGTTTTTATTCATATTTTGAAATAGTTTTTTATTTTGATATTTTCATAAAAAATTTTGGTAATTTAGCTGTGTTTTTGCTATTCAAAAAAAATATGTCTATACAGTTTTTATTTATTTTTTATTTCAGTTTGAGTTGTTTTAGTACACGTTTTAAATTAAATGAAAATGAGAAATGTTGCTTTAAAATGTTGCAACTAGCTGGAACAAAAAATGCTAAGTTTTTAAAAATATTTATTTTACTGTAGTTAAGTTTAAAGTAATAAAAATGGCTTTAGTTTTAGTGTTAGCGAACTAATAAATTCCTGGTTAGGCTTAAAATTAATATACATCATTCATCAGCTATTTCAAGACCATCATTGAAATCTCAACAGAAACCCTGAAAATCCAGTGGCACACACATCAGACGTTCATATTCGTTTATTGTGCGAGTGTGTGTAAAAAGCGAGTCGTGCTGATGGCCCAGCAGGGTTTATTCAGTGATATGGACCGGCCGACTGTGAACTGCAAGTGTTTTCTAGGAGACCGGCTTCACCAAACCCTCGGAATAATTGTGTGTGGGCCGATCTCTGACTCACTGTCACTCTCTTCACAACATCCATCGTTCTCTGAGCGAGAACACGCTGACGGACGCTTTCATTCCCTCCCTCCAGCTCAATCAAACCACCACATTTTCTTCTTCAATATCATTTGACTTGTTTACGTGTCTTCCCACTAAAAGCAGATCTGACCATTGTTGTGTTTTCTGTCGATGTTTATCAATCACCTCCACAAAAGTGCACCTCTCGGAAAAGTACTTTGGTGTGTGTGCATCATTAGAATATATATTTGCATTACATTGCATGAAAAAAGAGAAAGAAAAAAAATTCCAAAACGCACTTAATTATAAAAATATTTATATATATATATATATATATATATATATTAGGGCTGTGCAAAAATTAATTGCGATTAATCGCATCCAAAATAAAAGTCTGTGTTTACATAATATATTTGTGTGTGCTGTATATAATTATTTTGTATATATAAATACCTATGCATGCATGTATATATTTAAGAATTATTTGTGCTTAAATTCTGTATATGTATATAAATACATAATCTATATTATATAAATATTTTATATACAAATAACACATTTTCTTAAATAAATACATACATGTGTGTGTATTTATATATACAAAATAATTATATACAGCACACACAAATATATTATGTAAACACAGACTTTTATTTTGGATGCGATTAATCGCAATTAATTTTTGCACAGCCCTAATATATATATATATATATATATATATATATATATTTCATCCCATGATAAAAGCAATATATATATGTGCAGTCAAGATTAACACGTTATGCTATAAATTTTTCAGTTTATTGGATTTAAAATATTTAATGCAATTAACACAGCATTTGTTTTTCCCGTCATCCTTCGGCTAGCTAGCATTATATGATCACACTTTTATTCATGCAAATGCTTTTAAACCATTAAAGTGCGATAAGACACAAAAGAGAACGCAGTGCAATAATGATCTGTGAATCTCAAAAACACACAATTGTGCCAAAATGCCTGTACGTAAAGTGTTGTGAGAAAGTGCATCAGATCCGCGTCATGTGCTGCAACTCTTAAAGTGACAGCAGCCTAATAAATCTGTCATTGTCTTGTCTTGACTGAATAGCTTTAATAATGATTATTCTATATTCAATTTATAATTTATGCAGAGAAGTCTGAAAAGTGTTTGATAACTTTATTCAATTTCTGTATGTATCCATATTGTTAGATCTACTATATGTTTATAAGGTTACATGAGTTGAAAACAACTAAAACAATAACTTTTTGTGCATTTTAACAGGGCAAGTACAAATCTGAACTGGGCCAATAGAAAAGAATTGAGCCCTGATATATTGAAGGCACAGGTAAATATGACATTCATTACAGTGGGTTTACGTGAAGATTACTTCCAAGTTCAATTAAATGAAACGTTCTTTATTTTTTTAAAGCCTAATAAATATATAAATGTAGTTTCAGTTATAAATGAGTGGCTAAAATTTTCATAAAAAGTTTTTTTTTTTTTTAAATAAACGGCCTATATGTTGTTTAGAGTTCAAATGTGAAATGATTACAATATAATATACATTAATAATGTAACTGTAAGGTGTGATAAATTAATTAATTACAGAAAATGTGCGATTAATGAATTAATTTAATTAATTAATAAAATCTATAATATGTACACAATGCTAAAAATCCTAATGGTACTAAAGGCTTAATTTTCTAAACGCATTTATAACTGTCCCTTGAGAGATTGCGTGATAAAGTGTATTAAATAAACAAAATGTTAAATATTTCATAAGAGTGTGTTTAAACCGTGGTCCTGGTCCTCTGGAGTTCATCCGACGAACACCTGACTGTACTGTCCCGCTTGTTCGGGCCGGTTCTCGCCGGCCTTGTCCACGTGCTCCGGGAAATGAGGCTTCACGCAGGAGTTCACGGCCTCGGAAAGGTCGCCGGGCAGAGACCACATCCTCTTAGCGTGTTCGGCCACAGCGTCTTTATTGAGCTGAACACAGAAGAGAAGAAGAGACACCAGTGAACATCCTTACAACAACAGCCTGAGCTTTAAAGGGATACTTCACCCAAAAATGAAAATTAGCCCATGATTTAACACACTACTAACTGACTCAACCAGGCCCCGCCCCTTTATTCTGCGCATTAATTATTATAATGAGGAACATTGTGACGTGTTCGTTCCCGGAAGAAACTCAAGACTACGATGGAGGCGTTTCAGGAGTTCAGAAACACTGACACTGATACAGAGGAGAACTCCTGTTTTTTCATGTTCAATATAACACACTTAAGAAAGATGAACATATAATAAGGCGTAATAGGAGACTTAAAGGGTACATATCATGCTTTTAAATCATTGATTTTTACATATAAATCATAGCGTTGTGGTCTATATAAAACATAACTGCAATGCTTGGGTCTGAATTCCTCATTATAAGCTCCACAAGCCCCTTTTCTGATGTGCGTCTGTGAGCGACCCGTTTCAAAGCGGCCCCTTTAAATAAAAAGGAGATGCGTCTTTCCCCGCCCGCTCTCCAGGTCCATGAGTTCACGGTCGGTTCAACTCCCCACGTGCGGCCATTATTGTAGTTTGATTAGAGATATACGATTACTATAGCTTCAAAGAACATTTTTAGTCACTCGTTAATAAAATGTCAACAACAGAAGACTTGTCCATCAAGCCGAACATATTCGAGCCAGAGCGAGCGACCTGCAGAACAATGCGAGTTAACTGTTTTGTGTTATTAGTGAAAGTCGACTATTTCTCTTGTTAAAACAAGCACACCGACAAGATAAATGACTACGGTCTAATCTTACCACAAACAATCTGTATTGATAATATGATACGTTTAGAAAAGCAGCTAAAACTCAAGAAGAATAATACTGCAGACGTGTAACGTTACTTCAAAACAAAAACACAGAAAGACAAAGGTACTGCTAAACCACGACCACCATGTGTTTTAAGAAAGTAAAGTACTTTATTTTTATTAACGATATTTACAGCTTATCGAAATGCTCTGTTCGTCGTCTCCAAAGATAGAAGGAATTTAACGTTACCTCTCATTCAGACGAAGTCAATCGGCAAACCCTTCTGTATAACGTTACTGGCGGGGGTTGTTGAAGTGCTTCAGGTCACTAACGTACATCCAACAACCGAACATTTTTACTAGCCCTCTCGTAACTTCTGCATCATTGAGCTCGGACTACAAAATCGGAGCGAGAAATAATAATGGCGCATTGCTCGAAGTGTTGGGCCGGTAGTCGATGTCCTTATTTGGCAGTTCCTCTGCAAATACTGTGACGTAAAATGTCATAGAGAACAGGAAAATCTGAACAGGTTGAAAAATATGACCAAAACAGAATATAAAGATATAAACGAAGCACCTGAAGAGAATAATTTTATCTTTTCTGTACTTATAAACACTCCCAAATATACAACAAAATGCATTTAAGGGCTAAAAAAGTGGATTTTGCATGATATGTCCCCTTTAAGAAAGATGAACATATAATAAGGCCGGCGTAATAAGAGGCCTTTTTAATTTCAGAGATTATCACACGAAGTTTAAAACCACAGATGGTTTATCTGAAGTGACACGAGCGACCAGAGATCTACAAGTCCTGAGGGATTCGAGCGCTTTATTTAAACCTTCAGCTGACGACTGAAGCACGAGAAACACAAATATATCCGCATCAATCCAGGTGTTATTAGACGGCACATCTGGGAAATGAACAGGAAGGTTCACTCATAAAGTCGTAATTCTGCTCTCAGATTCAGTTGCTGAATTAGTCACGGGCTTCTCTTCCAATTATTACAGTCATCGTTATTTCATTATTTCCTGAACACTTCTGCGGCCAAATCTGACATGGTGAAACGGCATTCCCGATGCACTCATCTTTCAGAGTGAAACCGTGTGATTTTGTGATTTTATCTCTGTTTATTTTGATGGTTATGATACCGTTCAAAAGTTTGGGGTCTCTTCTGCTCACAAAGAATGAATTTATTTGAATAAAAATAAAGTCTTTTGTAAAAAAAACGTCTTTTGTAAAAAAAAAAAAAAAAAATCGACAGCGCATTCATTTTAATAGACGAACAGAGAACTGCAATCAAGGCATTTGTCGATCGGAAAGATATTTTTGGCGTCCTTCCTACATGATTCGGGAAAAGTGTAACTTATCAGCCGGCTCTGACGGTCGTTAAGAAGATGGGACGCAATGAAAAGCCTGTGGTCGTTGTGGTTTCTCCTTTGGTGGCACTCATGGAGAAGTAAGTAAAAGAAGTAACACTCGTTATTTAACTTCTAAAATAAATAAAGTTAGGCTACGTTCTGTATTTGAAATCTGCGCTATGCAAAGGAGTTGACTTATGCATTGATCTGATTGGTTGGTAGGTCTACCGACTATCCAATTGAGTGCAGAGGTTTTTGTTTGTCCTGGGTCGGTTACGACACGCCTCATAATCAAAGCCTAATAGAGCGGTTTCAGACTCATATTCTTTCTTGAATACGAGTATGACGAAGTCAGGCTATAAAAATACACTAAAATTGTGCAATATTTCAATTTAAATCAACTGTTTTCCATATGAATGTCAAGTGTAATCTATTCCTGTGATCAAATCAATCATTACTCCAGTCTTCAGTGTCACATGATCCTTCAGAAATCACTCTAATATGGTGATTTGATTATGATTATTATCAAACAGTTATTTTTCAGGATTATTTGATGAAACGAGAGTTCAAAAGAACAATATTTATTTGATTAACATTAGAAATGTCTTTAATGTAAATTTTGATCCATTAAAACGCATCCTTGCTAATGCATCTTATGATTGTAGATGATATGATGTGCAGACGCAGGGAACGTGTGTGTGTGTGTGTGTTCACCTGACTGATCAGCTGTCTGATGTTGGCGAGCGTCGCGGCCTGTCTCTTCTTCAGACTCTGCTCTTGAGGAGAACCGTCAGCGCTGCTGGTCTCTGCCGACTGAAGGAGAGTGTGTGTTACATGCGTGATACACAAACACGCATGCGCACACATATGTGAAAAAACACCAATTAGTATGTTTTTAAGCCATTTGGTTTATGAGGGCACAGGAGAACCAGATATACAACACACACACACTAACCCGACCCCTAAACCTACCCATCACACACACACACACACACACTCAAATGCACAGCCGCCTGCAAACATAATGTCCCTCACACCTGGATGTCATGTGCACTTATACATGTCCTCAAATATGAATGCAACAGGATCACATGTGTGGTGTTAAACAAGTGGGCTGCACTGAACTCCAGGTCATGTGTGTGTGTGTGTGTGTGCGTGTGAGACGGAAGACAGAAGCGAGTCCATGTGCGGCTATTGTTCGTAGATCACGTTGAGCCGACAGACTCGACACTCATCACACACACTCCAATCAGTTCAAAGCTCATGTGCTGTGGAATATTAATCTCTGAGACATTTCACTTTAACTCGCATCAAACCAAACCTCTTCAGACACACTCTTTCCCCGAAACATTTACTTTTAATACATATAATATTTATTAACAAGGTAATATTTCAATAATTCAACAACACATTTGCATGTTCATGATTATCTGATGTCAGTAAATGGTCACATGACTTGCAAGTAAACAAATTAAATATGTTATTTTGTATTTGTATTATTTGTATTATTTATTTTAAATGTGACTGATTTTATTATTAGCATTATTATAATTTATATTTTTAAGTTTATATGATTTAATAAATAATTAGTAAGTGTTTTATTTTAATTGTTTATAATTTTTCTATTATTTATTTATTTAAAATGTACATTTTTACGATTGAGTGTTTTATTTAGATTTTTTATTATTTTTACATTTATTTTACTTCATTTACATTTTTATAATTTAATGAATTCTTAGTAAGTTTTTAACGTTCATTGTTTTTATTGAAAATTTTAAAATATATATTTTACATTTTTATAATTTAATTAATACTAAGTGTTTTGATTGTTTTTATTTTAAAATCAAACTTCATTTGAAATTTCTCATTTAATTAATTATTAGTAAGTGTTTGTTTTACAATTATGTATTTTAATATCATTTTTTATTTCATTTATTATTAATAAGTGTTTTATTTTCATAGTTTTTATTTCAAAATTATTCAAATCAATTTGACATTTTTATTATTTGATTAATTATTGGCTTTTCATGTTCTCACATAGGGTGACATTACTATGTTGCGAAACTAATCACACATAAAAAAATAAAAAAAAAACATAAATATTGAGCAAAACACTACAATTTTCAATTACATTCGACAATTTTCCACATCTACAAATGCAATGACGCATGAAGTCGAGTGTTTGTGTTCTCATACTTGCATAGAGTATATTCTGAGCTTCATAAATACCGGTCTGAAAACACATGTTCTGTGAACTTTGCGTCTTAAACTTCAGTGACATTCAGTTCTGGCGGTGGAATTAATGGAGCGGGGAAAGAAATAATCAGAAAAGGGAATGAATTTGGATGAGCTGCATGAGCAGAAGTGAGTCACATGTTATTATGGTTCTCCCGCTGTAAACATCATGAGCCACATGTTAGTCAGTGTGAGCTGATCTGATCTGTGTTAAAACTCAACCCAAACCGGGCCTTTGTGTCCCACCGTCGTCATGGTTACGGGCTCTCGTCTCAACTGCACTCTCTCTTGTTCAATTGGCGCTCGTCTATTTTCCCTTGTGTGTTCCACTGTAGCAGACTATCTGCATACATGTGTGTGTCACCAACTCACACACACTTTTACACTCACACTCACTCACTCTCTCACACACACACACACATGTTGTTCGACTGTAGCAGACGATGTGGTGTTTTACCGGAGCGTTATCGTTGTCAAGCTGCTCTGTGCTCTTGCATTTCTTCAGTCTGAAAAGGAGAATGAGGAAACATAAGGATTTGTTCATTAAAATATTAATAATCAGGTTAACTGTAATATAAATGAGGCTTAATAAAGATACAGTCCACGTTACAGTTTTTACAGTCGCTACACTCTCAGAAAAAAAGGTACAAAAGCCGTCACTGGGGCTGCACCTTTTCAAAAGGTAAACTTTTGTCCATTTTAGGTGTTAATATGTACATTTTAGGTGCTAAAAAGTACATTTTAGTTGTTAATATATACATTTTATGTCCCAACATGTACATTTTAGGCGCAAATATGTCCATTTTAGGTCCTAATATGTTCATTTTAGATCCTAATATGTACATTTTAGGTGCTAATATTTACATTTTATGTCCTAATATGTACATTTTAGGCGCAAATATGTCCATTTTAGGTCCTAATATGTTCATTTTAGGTGTTAATATTTACATTTTATGTCCTAATATGTACATTTTAGGCGCAAATATGTCCATTTTAGGTCCTAATATGTTCATTTTAGGTCCTAATATGTAAATTTTAGGTGCTAATATGTACATTTTAGGTGTTAATATTTACATTTGATGTCCTAATATGTACATTTTAGGCGCAAATATGTCCATTTTAGGTCCCAATATGTTCATTTTAGGTCCTAATATGTAAATTTTAAGTGCTAATATGTACATTTTAGGTGTTAATATGTACATTTTAGTTGTTAATATATACATTTTATGTCCTAATATGTACATTTTAGGCGCAAATATGTCCATTTTAGGTCCTAATATGTTCATTTTAGATCCTAATATGTACATTTTAGGTGCTTAAATGTACCACTAAGGTACCAATATGCAGCCTTTGGGTACAAAAGTTTACCTTTTGAAAAGGTACAGCCCCAGTGACAGCTTTTGTACCTTTTTTTCCTGAGAGCTGTAGCACACACTTCTCAATACTTAGGTCACTTTTTCAAAACTCTTCACACACTGAGCACAAGAGAAGTGTGTGTGGGCCAAACTGTGGATCATTTATCATTGCTTCGACACAAAATGCATTCAATGAGCATCTTCCAAATTACATTAATTCTTTTATCGCTTCGACACAACAACCGCCAAAACTCGGTGTACCTACAATGTACACACTGTTTTCAAAACTGTTAAACTTCAGTTTAATAACATAATAGAAAACTGAGTAAGACAGAATTCTGCCGCATTTCTACTGTAATATTCTAATGAAATACGTTTCGAATCTAAAAATGAAATGGTATAAAAACGATTGGACAATTGGACATTTTTTATTTAGCAATGACACATTAAATTGATCAAATGTTACAAATGTTTCTATTTAAAAGAAAATGTATCACTGCTTCATATAGTGTGTTTGTTTGTGTGTGTGTGTGTGAGTGAGAGAGTGAGGGAGAGAGAGTGTGTGTGTTGGTTCTTACTTGTCTTTCTTCTTGGGCTCACTGAAAAGAAAAAACACACACTATGAGGCTGACAGACACTATGAATATTATACAGTACACATTTTATTGTATTTAGTTGTTCATTACTCTTTTTATTTCACTCGGAGAAGCTAAACGTGCAAACTTCAACATTAGTACGATCCGGATCCTGAGACACAGACCAGTGTTGAACACGTAATGCTCTTCTAGTGGGATGTGGTGTGTGTAAACGTGTGTGATCTGTGCTAATGGGGTTGTGTGTTTGAATCCCACTCACACACACACACACACACACACGCTCACGGTGCTTTTTGCTCACAATAATTAACAAACAAATTACACTCCATGGTGAAGAGGTCACCAACCTCTGAATCCCTAAACAAAACACACTCTCTCTCTCTCACACACACACACACACACACACACACACAGCTCTCTGATGCATTAGCCGGATTAAAACATTCAGAAGCTTGAAGCACAGAATGATTCATCTTTGTTCTTTCTTTCTTGCATTTTTGTTTTTTATTTCTCTCGTTTCAAAAGGTCACATGCACTGCAACAAATGCACAACACACACACACTCGCTCACAGACGACACATGCTCACACACACATACACATGCACTCTCTCTCTCACACACACACACACACACACTCTCACTTTCTCTCTATTTCTCACACACACACTCACTCCCTCACTTTCTGTTTCTCACACACACACACACACACTCCCTCACTCACACACACACACACTCTCACTTTCTCTCTATTTCTCACACACATGCTCTCTCTCTCTCTTTCTCTCTCTCACACACCCACACACACACACACACTCTCTCTCTCTCTCTCTCTCTCTCACGCATGCACACACACACACACACCTGTTGAGTGCCTTCATCTCACTGGAGTGCTTCTCAGTGGCTGTTTCCAGGAGTTTGGTCAAACGCTGTTACAGGAGAGAAGAAAACAGTGTGTGTCACAAACACATTTCAGCAGAACCGAGATCGGAGATCTGAGCGTCACACACAGGAAGTCAACACAAGGACTTCCTGTCACTCATGATGAAAAATGGCTGTTTCTCAAGATCAGACTTATATCTGTATATCTATATAACTGTCTGAATATAAGCAGGAGGTGTTTGCTTTCCTCGGAGCGCGAGCATTTCTCTCGTTTCACACACACACACACACACACACACACACACACACAGCGTGAGCACAGATCTGTGACCGAAGAGTGTGTCGTGGGTCGGTCACGTTCACTCTGCAGTGCAGGACAGGAGTGACCCGGGAGTTTGTTTGGTCATAAACCTTTATGCAATCATATTTTCTAGCAGATTTACACCTGTCAATCATTATCTAAACGTACACACACACTGCTGATGTGTGTGTACCTCGGTGTTGTGTTGCTCTTTCTTCTTCTTGAGCTGATCGTGATACTCCACCAGCAGCGCTCTGAGCTCTGACTTCAGCTTCTGCTTCAGTTCATTCATCTGATCTCCTGCATCTGCTCCTTCAGCTCCAGTCCTACACACACACACATCAGCAAGACACATTCAACTTCACAACACGCGTTTCTCTGCTAGAAACACAAGTGCATGCAAACTTCTAGACTGGATCAATGCTAAAACCACCATTGATCACATTTGTTCTTGTTCATTAAAATAAAGCTGAGATAAATTGCAAAACAAATATTGAATTATGAAGTTCAACTTAAATCTAAGTTTAAACTAAGTTTAAGTGATGTGCTAAAATTACTAAAACTGACATCAAAAATAAATTAAAGCAAAGTAGAAATATTTGAAGAAAATTAAAATGACAAAAAAAATTACTAAAAATATATGAAGAGTTCAGATGCAAAAGCCTCTAAATGCCATTTGAAATTTTCTTCTTTAATGATGATTTTTATCAAACTTGTATATTTAAGTTCAGTAATTTCACTTAAATAACAATTAATAGGTAATTATCATTGCCATTTAAGTGAAATTACTGAACTTAAATATACAAGTTTGATAAAAATCATCATTAAAGAAGAAAATTTCAAATGGCATTTAGAGGCTTTTGCATCTGAACTCTTCATATATATATATATATATACACAAAAAATTATCATTGAGATTTATTATATTTTTAATTTTTTTAAACGTTTTCCATTTTACTTACAATTTCAGTAATGTAGTTATTTTTTATTTTTTTATGTCTATATAATTTTTTTTTTTTGTTATTTTAGTACACCAAAGTTAAACTAAATAAAAATGAGAAATGTTGCTTTGAAATAAAACAAGTTTAAGTTTTCTTACATTATATTTTACTTAATATTTATTTCATGTCAACCGACAAAAATGTTTAATTGTTTTAGTTTTACTTTCAGTTAGACGAAATTACCCATAACTGAATTTTTTTTAAGTAAAATGAAAGCTAACACTTTAATAATATAGTCGTTATGTGTCAGAGAAACAAGCGTGCAGCCATCTTTAAAACATTGTCTTTGAACGCTCTCTGCGAAGAGTAATTCTCTGCTGAACTGGATTATTGTAGAGTTAAAGAAAGTTATCGTGAGTATTGTAATGTTTGAAGCTGTCATAACAAACATCAAGATTTTAAAACGAGTGTTTAATTAATTCATAAATCCGTAAGATCTTTCCATCATGCTGTGGAAACACAAACAGACAGAAGAGAAAAGGGGCGGAGCTACAAAACTCCATGTAAATAATGGTCTAATGACAGTGTGTAATTGTGCATTTACTTCTTGGCTGTGCTCTTCTTCTTCAGCGCTTTGAACTGGTCGCTGTATTTCTGAAGGAGTTCTTCTCGTTTCTTCTGAAACTTCTTCTCCATGTCCTTCAGGTCTTTCTCTTGTTTCTTGGTGACCTTCAGGAAGTTCTTGTGCTGCTGCAGCTCTTCACAGGTCACAGTGGAGGGATCTGAAGATAATAAACCCCACAGTGAACGTGACCACAGGAAATGATGTCATTAATGACTCTCCCTGATCATGTCTGACCTCCGTTCATCTTCAAAACACAGTTTAATATATTTTAGATTTAGTCCGAGAGTCCGAGAACATGTGTGTGTACGGTATACTGTCCTTGTCCAGAAAGGAAATATAGGGCAGTCAGTTAAATGCGTTAAAGCAAAAACGCTGTTTTCAATAAAAAAAACATTTGCACAAAGCAAGCCGATCCACTTTTCCATGTTGATAAGAGCATTAAAATGAGAAAAAAATAATGACATTTATACCAAAATGTTTTTGGTAGTTATTACGGTAAAATTAATATCATGCCCAAACTCTCACCCTGGATAATTAAAGTAAGTAGCGAGTCATTGTGATGAAGTTAAACCGTATGGTGTCATGTGACCGGCTCACCTGAGGGATCAGAAGGGGTTTCCTCGGTGGTCTCCGTGACAACATTATCTGGAGCTGCAGCAGATTCTGGATCCGGATTTTCTTCTGGTGTCGATTCTGGTTCCGGCTCTGGTTCTGCTTTTTCTTCTGGTTTGGGTTCGGGTTCAGGTTCTGGTTTAGGTTCTGGTTCAGGTTCTGGTTCTGGTTTGGGTTCTGGTTCTGGTTTAGGTGGTTCTGGAGCTGGACTCGCAGTGGGATTCTCTTCAGGCTTTTCACTGGGAGCCTCAGCTGGAGGAGCGACGTCGCCCTCTACTGGTTTCTCTACAGCTGACAGACAAACAAATATAGATAGATAGATAGGATGGATAGACAGACAGACAGACAGAAAGATAGATAGATAGATAGATAGTTATTTATTTAGATAGATAGATAGATAGATAGATAGATAGATAGATAGATAGTTATTTAGATAGATAGATAGATAGATAGATAGATAGATAGATAGATAGATAGATAGATAGATAGATAGATAGATAGTTATTTAGATAGATAGTTATTTACATAGATAGATAGATAGATAGATAGTTATTTACATAGATAGATAGATAATCAATCAGTTCAATAAGAGTTGCAACATTCATCAACTATGAAACAAATTCATTTTCAGACATTTATAAGCAGCTTTACAGAAGATGATATCAATATTCAATATATAGTCAATATTCAGCTCGATTCTGATTCAAAGTTAATTCAATTTAGTTCAATAACAGTATCAATCACTACTGCAAAGCTCATAAATTATAAAACAAATTTAATTCAACAATAAATCATCTTTACTTTTCAACATAATATGCATTTAATTTTATTCTCAATCTCACGTAGTGTGAGTGCAGTCAAATAGATATTTTAAAGGGATACTCCACTTTTTTTTGGAAATAGGCTCATTTTACAACTCCCCCAGAGTTAAACAGTAAACATGTATTCAGACGATTTTTTGATATTTAGAAGAATATCAGTAACCAGTATATTTTTTACTACTATGGAAGTCAATGAGACCAGAAACGGTCTGGTTACTGATATTCTTCTAAATATCAAAAAATCGTCTGAATACATTCGAAAACGGTAAAACTGAACTGTTTAACTCTGGGGGAGTTGTAAAATGAGCCTATTTCCAAAAAAAGTGGAGTATCCCTTTAAATGTTTATATTTATTAGAATACAAAAGATGCAGTCCTAGAATACTGTGATACTTAAATTGAGTGTGTGTGTGTGTGTGTGTGTGTTCACCTGGAGTGACGGACTTCTGGACCCCGTCAGCGACAGGTAACTCATATTCACACACGTATGTTAAACTCTGCGTAAAGCGAGAACTGTGTGAGACGTGCTTTCACATATTTCCACAATTATAAAAGCATTTACAATTTATAAGGTTTTTGATGAAAACATTCCAGCATTTTTCTCCATATATGGACTTCAGTGGGGACCAAATTGTTGTTTTGCTTGATAAGACCCTTATTCATCGTCTGGTGTCATTTAAAGCCCTTTGAACAGTTTGCACTGAAACTCTCATTTGGACCTTGAACCGTTTGGTTCCCATTGAAGTCCATTATATGGAGAAAATCCTGGAATGTTTTCATCAAAAACCTTCATTTCTTTTCGACTGAAGAAAGAAAGACGTGGACATCTTGGATGACATGGGGGTGAGGAAATTATCAGCAAAAGTGTTTTTTAAAGTGAATGCACTAATAATGCAGGTATCTGTGCGTCTGTTATTATCTGTTCATTTAACTCTACCTCTGTCTTCGGTGGCTTTGTCGTCTTCACTGGATTGAAAAGTGCATCTGAGAAATCTACAAGTAAACAATAATTGGCACACTTATTTGATGTGGTATGTTAATGCACACTGTAAAATCAGCTTGTCCTCCAGTGGCGTACCAGCGAACGCAGCCGGGATGTAGTCCTTCACCTCGATGTGCACAAACACAGACGGCAGTGTGAGAGGCATGTTGCTCTCACTGCGCAGACAGATGTGCTGGAAACCTGCAACACACCACAGGGTCATGACCCGGGGGATAATAACTCTGATAACTTCAAAATTGTATTTCAATTTTAAAAAGACTATTTTTATTCAATTGCTTTTAATAATCTGTAATTTGTGTTTTAATTTTGTTGTGTACTTTTATACTGGTGTGTAAAGCACATTGGTCAGCTTGCCTGTATAAATTGTGCTATATAAATACATTAACTACCAAATCTGGAGGACAAGGATTAGCCCTCAAACCGTATTCACTTTATAGCCCGTGGACAAATGTGGGCACAGAGGACTCGGGTGTGATCCTAATTTTTATTTATTATAAATGTTATATCACTGTCTTCGATAAAGTTTTGTCTATCCACTTATGGTGTTTATTTTTTATTTTGGGGGTATTTTTGAATTTATTTACTTCAAAAAGAACCATATTTCCTATATAAATTATTCTTTTTTTTATGTTTTATTTTTACTTTTTTTTTAACTACATTAAAATATCATTCCAATAAGTTCTTAGAGATAAAACCTAAAGATGAAGTGACTTTGCGGTCTTATTTTGGCTTATTTCAGAATGCTCTAAATTACAGTTTTTCCCATTCATTTCTATGGGTGCCAATTTTTGACCCAAATACAAGATTAAGGAGTTTTTTTTCACCCACTTAACATTGTAGAATTGAGTCAAAAAAAATGATGTGTGTTCAGGAGGCAAACTTAGGAAATGTAGCCAAGTCTTGTACCGCTCAGATCAAGGGAAGTATTTTTTAAAATAAATTTAAAACTATTTTGCCCACATTTGTCCAGAATACGGTTTTGGGATTAAACAATCTACAAATTGACAAAAAAGTGCAATGAACTCGCTTCTTACCTGTCATCCTCATTTTTTGAGCATACACTGACAATTATTTGTATTAAATGATAAACCTCGCATTTCAGCCTTTTAAGAAAACGAATGAGTCGATATGATTAATTACAGTTATTTTATCTGCTCAGTGAATAACTCTAGATGCCAATTTGTTAAATTTAGCTTGTTTTGTATCAACCCGTAAAAATGTTCAACAGTGCATAAAAATTCGCTTTGATTTTCACACGAATAAAGATGTAAATCCACTCTCTGACATCTGAGAATTATGTTTTGATAAATCATAATTATAATATTAATAGTCAAAATGATGACAGTCCTATTTATAAGAAAAAAAGTCAAAATTGTGATGTACTATGTCATCATTTTAAGATTAAAATCAAAATTATGATATTAAAAAAAGTCTAAATGATGACATACTAATTCATAATTATCAGATAAAGGTTGTATTATGACATACTAAATCATAATTATGGGATTAAAGTCAAAATTACGAGATTAAAGTCAAAATTATAACTTTAATAGTCATAACTTTGAGATAAAAAGTAGGGCTGTGCAAAAATTAATTGCGATTAATCGCATCCAAAATAAAAGTCTGTGTTTACATAATATATTTGTGTGTGCTGTATCTAATTATTTTGTATATATAAATACACACACATGCATGTATATATTTAAGAAAATGTGTGATTCATATATAAAATATTTATATTTATATAATATAGATTATGTGTTTATATATATACACAGAATTTAAGCGCAAATAATTCTAAAATATACACATGCATGCATAGGTATTTATATATACAAAATAATTATATACAGCACAGACAAATATATTATGTAAACACAGACTTTTATTTTGGATGCGATTAATCGCAATTAATTTTTGCACAGCCCTAATAAAAAGTTATAATTATGACATAATAAGTCAATTTTGAAATTGTTTAAGGTTTTAAATTATTACATACCATTTTATTACATAAAATGTGAATTTCAGACAGTCTCATTCACACAAATACAGATTCGGGCTACGATCGCCTACATAGGCGAAATTTGTTTGACATTTAAATAATCGAAAGAATAATTCTACTGGTAAACACAGCCATGTTGAATCCTGCAGTACTGTTTTTCACTGATGTTATGGCAGTCCACTCTGCTTATTGTTTTTCATTGTGCATGAAACTTCACGCTAATCATTCCTAATTACAAGCTTGTTATGTTTGACCGAACCCGCTGAAGATCTCCAGTCTGACCTGTCTGAAGAGCGTCCAGAGGGATGATCCGGTGGCCTAAGAACTTCCCGCCCTCCTCCTGAACCACGAGCCGAAGGTAGGCCATCTCCGGCAGCAAGATCTGCTCAACACCACAGAGACCCTCAACCTTATGAAGCCATCATCATATTCATAATCTCATGAGCGGTAGATTACAGCGGCTGACCTTCTCGAAGACGAACGGCTCCTCGTTCCACTCCGGGTTGATGGCGTTGGGTGTGGGACTCCATTTGGTGCGGAATTTGCGTTTGGGATCTTTGGGCAAACCGATGAGCTCGACCTCCACTCCGGTTTTCACATTCTTATCCGACAGGAACTGACCCGAGTAAATCTGAACACAAGTCACAACTCTCAGTAACGGTACAACTCAAGAAAGATTCGTTTAATTACATAACATATATTGCAATGGTAACATTTCCTATTATGTTATTATTTTGTTTTTTTGTTGTTAGTAATTTTATATTTTTATTTAGTAGTAGTAATAATAATAATAAAAATAATGAACTAAAGTAATAAATAGATATAATGTATAATCAAAAATAAAAGCAAAAATGTAACAATATACAGGTTCGCATTTCGTGCAAAAGTTCATTTATTTCAGTAATTCAACTTAACCCTCAGGTGCTCTTCGGACATTTCTGACCGAAAAATTTTCTGTTTTGAATTTCTAAAAAACACAGCTTCATCGGAATGTTATGAAACTTGGTGACTTTTATGGCATTATGTATGTGAATGCAAAAAAAAAATAAAAAATTGAGGTCATGATCCGAGCATGCCAAGTGGTCTTAAAAAAAATAGTCACACTTGTTGTCTTCGGTCAAAAATGACCCCATAGGAAATGAATGGAAAATTGACAAACAAAAAAAATCACCAATTTATTTATTTATTCATTTTTACATTTTTTTAATAAAAAATCGTTTTTGAGATTGTTCCAACTATATATTCAAATCCACAAAAAAAAAAATGTGTTCATAAACAGTTGGGGAATTCACATGCTTCTCCGTAGAGAGCTGTACATGCCATCTAGTGGTTACACCATGATTTTACACTTTTTCTCTATACTGTAACCAGATGGTGCTAATTTTCTTCTTCTTCTTCAAAAAATATTTTTTTCTGAAGGCCTAAAATACTGCATTCATAATTTTTTGAAAAAAATAATATATATAGAAAAATATATATATTTTCCATGGCAAAATAGACCATAAATATTGCATAAATATTAATAAATTCAATCAAATTGTCTCAAAATACTAAATTACAAAGAATAAATATTATAGAACAAAAATAAATTGCATTGGTTTTACTGGGATGCAGGAAATTAAATTTTTAGGTGTCCGGTCACTTTTGACCGGGAAGATAACAAGTGTGACTCCGAAACGAAGAGCACCTGAGGGTTAAAAAAGGTGAAACTAATATATTATATAGACTCATTACATGCAAAGTGAGATATTTCAAGCATTTATTTGTTATAATGTTGATGATTATGGCTTTCAGCTTATGAAAACCTTTCCACAATATTCTAATTTTGAATTTGGATTTTTCATAAGCTGTAATAATAATTAGTGCGATGGCTCTAAACTACCAACGTCCATTGCCATGATTTTTGGAATGACTAGTCGCATAACATCAGTTAATGGAAACAGCGTCATTTCGCAATAGTTTTTTATCGATATTTAGAAAAAAATAGTGCAAATCTGTAATGGAAACGCGCCTAATTTCATATAACTATGCATTTCTGAGTTACCTTAATAGTGAGAGTGCTGGCGATGACGGTGTCGATCCTGTCAGTGAAGGGATCGAACTTCTTGTCGCTCCGCCGCACCACGTCGTGTTTGAGCAAGTAACCCGTCCTGCCGTTAAACTCGAACAGAGCCATGTTCAGCTGCATGGGGAAATCTACAGCATGATATGATTAAAACTCAAACATTGATATAAAGAGCTGCTCTAGCTATTGGTGGACAGCTTTTAAAGGAGTAGTGCACTTACTGATAATTTACTCACCCCCATGTCATCCAAGATGTCCATGTCTTTCTTTCTTCAGTCGAAAAGAAATTAAGGTTTTTGATGAAAACATTCCAGCATTTTTCTCCATATAATGGACTTCAATGGGGACCAAATGAGAGTTTCAGTGCAGCTTCAAAGGACTTTAAACGATTCCAGACGATGAATAAGGGTCTTATCAAGTGAAATGATCGCTCATTTCAAAAATAAATAAAAAAGTTTAAGTTTTATAAGCACAAATGGTCGCCTTGCTCTGTTCTGTGATGCGCGTTCGTGACTCTCCTGTTCATCAAAATGAACGAATCTTTTTTCGAGAACCAAATGACTCGGAAAAAGATTTGTTCAATCGAGTTCGAACAGGAGAGTCCCACTTGATAAGACGTCTGGTGTCGTTTAAAGCTGCACTGAAACTCTCATTTGGACCTTCAGCCAAATGGTTTGGTTCCCATTGAAGTCCATTATATGGAGAAAATCCTGGAATGTTTTCATCAAAAACCTTAATTTCTTTTCGACCGAAGAAAGAAAGACGTGGACGTCTTGGATGACATGCGTGATCTGTGATGGACTCACCCATAGTCTGGTAGTTGAGCGCCACGAACTGACAGCCGGCGCTCCAGAAGGGCTGAGGACTGTAGTTTGAAGAGTCCACACGGGTTCCTTTAGGGTAAATACGGCTCATCTGCCTCTTATTATATCTACAGTCATCAGTATAGGAAAGCACTGACACCCGTGCACGAGAAAACATCTTTACATTTACGCATTCGTTACACATTTTACATTCTTATCAGTTCACCTGTGAGTCATTTGAATCTAATTCAGAGGAAATGTAAAGGATACTCCACCCAGTCCACAGCGTTCTTGGCGATCAAACTCTCTCCTTTGGTTTCCACGAAGGACGAGATGACATAACTCCTGTTTTTCTCTGTATTTGGACAGAAACAGATGGTAAAAACACAGATCAAACCCTTTAGAGAGGTCTAGAGACATCATTTGTCAGCATTATGGGACAGAAGGACAACAGGGTCGGTCCTGTTACGCACAATATTAGATTTATAACACTTTACAATAAGGTCTCATTTGTTAAAGGGATAGTTCACCCAAAAATGATAATTAGCCCATGATTTACCATCCTAGCCTAGGTGTATCTGACTGTCTTCTTTCAGCCAAACACAATCAGACTTAAATAAAAAATGTCTTTATAATGGGAGTGAACGTTACGCCCAAAAAAAGTGCATCCATCCATCATAAAAGCCGTTTTTTATTGTGTAATGTTGCATCAGAGGAGGTTTTAGGTGCATTTACTATATGTATAAGTAAAATCAGGTCTGAACTCACTGATTGCGTTCTCAAAAGAGATGAATTTGTTGGGCTGTACGTAGTTGACCAGGGCGGACATCTCCTCGTACGCTGTCACTTCCTGTCCAGCGGTACCCTGAGAGGAAATGGATAAAATATCGGATAAAAAATATTAGATTAAATTCTGCAGTCCTAAAAGAGTGAGAGAGTCATTTGTGAGTCATTATTCTTCATTTAGCAAACAATTACTTATGAAAAGCAATAGTTTCACTGAAGCACACACTACTATTCGAATGTCTGGGTTCTTTTTTAATAGAAACTTAATACTTTTATTCAGCAGGGATGAATTAAATTGATAAAAAAAATGACAGTAAAGACGTTAACAATGTTACAAAAGATTCGATTTAAAAAATTGCTGTTCTTTTGAACTTTTGATTCATCAAAGAATCCTGAAAAATAAACGTTTTCATCATTGATAATAATCATAAATGTTTCTTGAGCATCAGATCCTCATCAAGGTGGCTACAGGTATAAACAATTTAAATTTAAGACTTTTTAATACCACTTCTAAATTAAATTTAAGACCAAACTTACGATGGAAATATAAATTAAAAATGAAAATATATTGAGCTAATATTTCCAAGTAAACACACTGTCTGTTCAAAATGGTGAAATGACAATCACCAATGGTCAATTGCGTACATGCGGTCGCCTGTGGAGGAGTACAGTGGAGTGAAAAGAAATATAGAAGGCATTTTTATGAATTGTATGTTTTAAACAATAAAGTATATTGATAAAGGCTTAGATTTAGTTTTTATTAATAAAGGCATAGAACCAGATTATTTATAGTGTACTGAAAATAGTTTCATATAATTAGTTTATTAATTAAATTAATAAAAAGATAAAAAGACTTTGCGATATGTTTGATAATAGTACCTTTTAATTTAATAAATTAAAATTAATTCAGATCAATATTTGTTTTCCTTAATTTTAATTAACCCTAACTTTATTCTCATTATAAGAATTATAAATAATTGATTTCCGTATAAAATAATACTACAAACACTTAAAAATAAACAGAATAGTACCCTTACGTGGCTGGCAGAACGATGCATCTTTGCGGTGACATGACAAACATATTTAAGACCTATCCAATCTGAATTTAAGACAATTTAATACTTTTTAAGGCCTTATTTTTAGGAAAATTTATTTAAGACTTTTTAATACTTTTTAATGACCCGCGGCCACCCTGCTCATATTAGAGTGATTTCTGGAGGATCATGTGACACTGAAGACTGGAGTAATGATGCTGAAAATTATATATATTCACATTGAAAACAGTGATTTTAAATTATTATAATATTTCACTGGTTTAAATGTATTATTGATCAAATAAAAAGCAGAAGAGACTTCATTTAACAACATTAAATATTCGTACAGACCCGAAACTTTTGAAGTAAACACTAGATACTTCACCTCATCGGAGTTCTTCATCTTCTCTTCGTCCTGTTCATCGTGGTCATCATGTTCTTCAGGCTCTACTTACACATAAAATACTGCTGTTATTTTCTGTCCAAACACAGCGGCCTTCAAAAACATATTTAGATGTTTAGAGAGTATGTGTCTAAAGATATTTAGACACTCATGTCACACTTAGGGCCCTATTTTAAGGATCTTTCCTTAAAAGTGCCCTTAGGTCGTGTCCGAAATCCACTTTTGCTAGTTTAACGACGACTTGCACATCATTATTTTTCCTGGTAATCTTGAATGGTGATGATTCCTGATGATTAGGGCGGGGCAACCTGTCACTCACATGAGATCAGCCAATAGCAAACCACAACCATCCAATCATCCATCAAGCCCCGCCCTACATTTGTTCTTGTTCCAGAAGCGTTTACTTCGGATTAACGGGAAAATAAGGAAGACGAGCAAAACCTCCCTTTCAAGTTCAACTTAAACAGTCTGCCGTTTCAGGACTGGTTTACAGATGAACTCACCGGTCGCCTGAGGAGCGTCGGTGCCTTCTGGGTTGGCCGGAGCAGGTTGGGTTGGATCCGTGGGCTGGTTCGGATCCGTGGGCTGGTTCGGATCCGTGGTTTGGTTGGACTCAGCATCTGCAGCGTCATTAGTTTGTTCTTGAGCAGGCGGTTTCTTTGCCTGTTCTGGTTTGCTCGGAGGTGCGCTGCTCTTCTTATTCTTGATCAGTATTTTACCCATCAGCTCAGACGGACTCGGGATCGGGTGACCCGGCTTGAGCTGAAAAACAAAGCCGCAGAAAATTACATTACATGAGATATATACTACTATCAGCTTGTTATATTGGTAACATTTTACTGTTACACTTTATTTTACAGTGTGTTACACGTGACATGTAGTTACTATAGTAATCAAACTGTGCATAATTGCATGCATCTAACTCTATAGTAAGTTCACAGTTAATTATTATTACTCAATTAAATGTATAATTGCACTCTTACACTTTATTTTAGGGTGTCATTGTCACAGTGTAATTATATATTTAAGTACTGAGTAATATTAAGCAAATACATGTAATTATTATAGGGTTAGGGTTTGGTTGAGGGTTAGTTGCATGTAATTATGCATAATTTACTCTTACTATGGTGAGTACATGTAACATATGCAACAAAGACACTGTCAAATAAAAAGTTACCAAATTAAGTTTAACCCACTTTACAACAATGCAATGCATTTGCATCTTTGTTGTTAAAGTTTGTAAATTAAAATTAAATATTGTAACAAATGCATTGCATTTACCCCACTTTAATGCATTTAAAACAATGCAATGCATTTGTTACAATATTTAATTTTATATCTTCAAACTTTAAGATGAATAAATATTGTAACAAATGCATTGCATTTACCCAACTTTAAATGCATTAAACCCACTTTAATGCATTTAAAACAATGCAATGCATTTGTTACAATATTTATTCATCTTTGTTGGTAAAGTTCGTACGCAATGCATTTGTTACAATATTTAATTTTATATCTTCAAACTTTAAGATGAATAAATATTGTAACAAATGCATTGCATTTACCCAACTTGCAATGCAATGCATTTGTTACAATATTTATTCATCTTTGGTGTTAAAGTTCGTAAATTAAAATGAAAGCTGTTCCTTGTTAATTCATGTCAGCTCAGGTCTATTAAATAATAACAGATATAGAAGTAAATTAACATTAACTAAAATTAATAAACACTTTCTCATTGTTGGTTCATGTTAACTAATGTAATTTACTAATGCTAGCAAATAAAACCTTAGTGTAAAGTCTTACTGGTTTATTTTAGTTCATCTAACTGGTCACCATTCTATTTTATTTTACTTACTTTAACATAATTTTTATATCAGTTTAATAAAAGTTTCTTCACTAAATGACATAATTAAATATTTAATTTGTTTTTGCAAATATTCAACGTAGCCTACATAGTCTCTCAATCTATTTAGGCACATAAAAGCTAACGAAATATGCTAGAAATCTTAAATTCAAAATTAAATTATGCTAGCAACATAATCCATGCGTGCAACATGCTAAATCATTTTAGCAATGAGTTAAATCATGCAAGAGACATGCTAGCAATATGTCAGAAGTGTTTGAACCCAACAAAACCGTTTCCACATTTGAACTCACAGGATATTTGTCCAGTAAATCGACGAGCAGAGCGTCTCCGAAGATAGTTCTGCAGTAGTTTGCCATCTTCTCCTGCTGCTTCACTCTGAAACAAACATATGAGCCTGTTTATAGCTCATAACTCAAACTCACGGTACGAGATATGAATGAAATATCATGGACGTGTCTCACGAATCGACGTGGTTCTCAAAGGAAAGCACAACAGGGTACTTGGATGTTTTGAAGGCACTCTCAGCGATGGCTTCAATCACGTCCTGGCATGAAGAAAAACAGTAAGTAAGTAAGTCGAAGTGATTAATAATCTGGTGTAAAGTTATCGAAAGACCGGCTCCTCATTATAATGAGTCTCCACTGCATCCCATAGTGACAGCGAGCGCTCTGATTGGAGGAACCGACCTTGAACAGGATCTCGGTTGTCATGGTGAAGCCGTGCGTGATGATTGGCTCCTCATCGGGTGGTTTGCCCTTCCAGCAGTCGAGCTCCAGACAGCGGCAGCCGGCGAGGAGACACTGGCGGTACATCTCCGGGGACGAGACGCCCGTCAGCTGCCCGGCTGAGGGAACATCCAAACCAGGTTATCTCTTTCTATATCACAAACTCTAGAAGTGTTCAACACCCTAACCCTCTGGGGTCTGAGGTGTTTTCTGGGGTCTGGAGGTGTGTTTTGACGTGCCCTGAGATTTGTACTCCTTTTCATGGCTAAAGTCTGATTGCACTGTATTCTATGGAAGCTTGTTTCCGCCACAGAATAAAACATTTAAAAAAGAGTTTACAGAATTGCATTTCTGTAAACTCTTGAAATGCGTGATAAAAAGTCACAATTGTGAGTTATAAAGTCAGAATTGCATGATATAAAAAAGTCAGAATTGCGTGATATAAAAGGCGCAATTCCGAGTTATAAAGTCAGAATTGCGTGATATAAAAAAGTCAGAATTGCGTGATATAAAAGGTGCAATTCCGAGTTATAAAGTCAGAATTGCGAGTTATAAAGTCAGAATAGCGTGATATAAAAGGCGCAATTGCAAGTTATAAAGTCAGAATTGTGAGTTATAGTCAGAATTGCAAGATATAAAAAAGTCAGAATTGCGTGATATAAAATGCGCAATTGCGAGTTATAAAGTCAGAATTGCGTGATATAAAAAAGTCAGAATTGCGTGATATAAAAGGTGCAATTGCGAGTTATAAAGTCAGAATTGTGAGATATAAAGTCAGAATTGCGAGTTATAAAGTCAGAATTGCGTGATATAAAAGGTGCAATTTCCAGAAAATTTTCTTTTTTTTCTCAGAATTGCATGTTTATATTTTGCAATGACTGACTTTTTTCTATTTTTTATATATCCCAATTCTGACTTTATAACACACAATTGAGATATATAGTCAAAACTGCATAATAGAAAGTCACAATTACGTGTTATAAAGTCAGATTTGCGAGAGACAGTATAAACTCGCAATTGCGAGATATAAAGTCAGAATTGCGAGTTATAAAGTCAGAATTGCGTGATATAAAAAAGTCAGAATTGCGAGATACAAAGTCAGAATTGCGAGATATAAAAGGTGCAATTTCCAGAAAATTTTCTTTTTTCCTCAGAATTGCATGTTTATATTTTGCAATTCTGACTTTTTTCCTCACAATTTTGAGTTTTTCTAATCCCAATTCTGACTTTATAACACACGATTGGGATATATAGTCCAAATTGCATAACATAAACTCACAATTACGTGTTATAAAGTCAGATTTGCGAGAGACAGTATAAACTCGCAATTGCGAGAAAAAAGTCAGAATTGCGAGTTTATACCATTTAATTCTGAGAAATAAATAATAACATCATCCGTTATCATTTAAATCAATTATCGTTTTTTTCTGTGGTGGATGTACAGCATGTACTGTAGGCCGATGTAAAAGTTTTTAGTTTTGAATCGGCTGAAAAAATGGCATTTATGCGTTATTGAAATAAGGCCGATATGAAACATTATCTACGTTTGAGCAGATAACACTGTTACAGTGTAAACGCTCATGTTACTTTTAAATAGTAGCCTACTGTGTTTTATATAAAACATCCTAAGTTGTGTCCTACAGCATTCAGATGTATTATGGCAGTTAGCATTGAAAGTTTGCCGACCTGCCTAACCATTTCATATATATAAATAGTATCTAATAAATATAAAATAAAATATATAAATACTATAAATCTTTATTTTACAGTTTTGTTTTACGGTAAGTGTACACAAATAAAAATAGACCCTTTACAGTTTGGAATGAGGTATAACACTTGTTATACAGTATTTTAAGCTCTTTTCGCCCAGAGGGTTGAAGTGTATAACTGGAAAACGAGTGTGTAAGTCCGCATGCAGAGAAAAGGAGAGCGGCGTTACCTGTGAGATAGGTGTTGTGGGAGGACTTGACGTAGTAATGTGGCAGAGGTTGAGTCATGTCGTGACTCTGGGCCAGTTTGTCCTGCTTCACCACGGATGTTTCAGATCCCATCAGATAAAACATCAAACCTTCAGGAGAAATCTGACCTGCAGAAGAGAAATCTGTCTGTCATTGCTCAAGCAACATCTACAATACTCTTGTGTCATTCACTGACATGATCTTTGTGAAACACTTCTGTTTTAGTGACGTCTTTCTGTGGTCGAAACACTCTTGATCGATTACATTACGATTATAATTGTATATTTTGATAAATAATACAATGTGTCTTTCTTTGATTCATGTCAATAAGTGCATGCTTGTTTCCATCTGTTTTGTCTGTAATTAGCAGATGGTCTTTGTATTTGTCCGCTTCTTGTTTTACATTTTGACGCTATAGAAAATAAACATATTATTATTATTATTATTATTACATAAGACATGATTGATTTCAGTAAGTTGTTCTCCACTCCTGATGTTCGCTAACGAGTAGTACAGAGGAACAGTTCATTGGTTCATATGCGCCAAAACGACTTTTATTGTTTGAATTTTTTTTATTAACGAAAACCACACATTGATCGATCATTAAAGGATTAGTTCACTTTTGAAAAAACTTTTGCTGATAATTTACTCACCCCCATGTCATCCAAGATGTCCATGTCTTTCTTTCTTCAGTCGAAAAGAAATTAAGGTTTTTGATGAAAACATTCCAGCATTTTCTCCATATAATGGACTTCAATGGGGTCCAAACGGTTCAAGGTCCAAAAGACAGTTTCAGTGCAAACTGCAAACTGTTCAAAGGGCTTTAAACGACACCAGACGATGAATAAGGGTCTTAACATGCGAAACGATCGGTTATTTCAAAACTTATAGCTAGCCTTGCTCTATTCTGTGAGGCGCGTTTGTAACGTCACGTAATACGTAATTACGTTCAAAAGGTCACGGGCGGCGTAGCCGGAAGTACAGAGTCAGTGTTTACAAGTTGAACGCATAGGTTGAACGTGCAAACCAACTCAAACGCCGTTTACAAAAAAAGGAATTAAAAGGTAAAACAACGATGTCGGGCGATTTTGACTCTGTACTTCCGGCTACGTCGCCCGTGACCTTTTGAACGCAATTACGTATTACGTGACGTTACAAACGCGCCTCACAGAATAGAGCAAGGCTAGCATTTGTCCTTAGAAAAGTTACATTTTTGGAATAAGTTTTGAAATAACCGATCGTTTTATTAACTGTCTTTTGGACCTTGAACCGTTTGGACCCCATTGAAGTCCATTATATGGAGAAAAATCCTGGAATGTTTTCATCAAAAACCTTAATTTCTTTTCGACTGAAGAAAGAAAGACATGGACATCTTGGATGACATGGGGGTGAGTAAATTATCAGCAAAAGTTTTTTCAAAAGTGAACGACTCCTTTAATGTGTTATAATCATTAATCTGCAGTTGATTTGCTTGTTGGATGTGAGGAGGAGCTCACCACGGCTGGCGTTGGACGAGCTCGGCTCGTATTTCTCGATGAGGGTCTTGACCTGCTCGGTTCTGATGAGAGGAAACAGCTCTTCGTTGAGGCGGCAATCTCGTTGTTTCTCATTCAGGAACTTCGTCATCATCTCCTTCGTCATGAAGCCCTTTCCTTTGGTGCTATAGGGTGTCATGATCAAACACTGATGAGTAATGAGGAAGTGGAGGTCATGTTATCAGTGGAAGAGTTTCACTCACAAGGACGTGAAGATTTCATTGATTTCAGGCCTGGGACAGAGATTCATCAGGAAGGCCTTGAACGCCGCCTCGGTGAACACCTCCGACTTAATGCTGTCAAACTGACCACACAAGACATCTGATGCTTGAACACTGCATAAACACACACACACACACTCACAGAAACACTCACACACAGGGGCGATTCTAGGATTTTCCTTTTAGGGGGGCTTAGCCCTAAAAAATAAAAAAAATAAAATAAAAAACAAGGTAAAAGTTTAATTTAGGGTCTAATGCTCACTTTCATTACCATGCAATTGCAGGGTTTTATAATCACTGTAGTCCTTAACTTGAGTTGTGCTACTCAGGGGGGTTCGGGGTTTCCCCGAGAAAATTTTGAATCCTCTGAACTATTATGTGCATTTTAAGATGTTTTGAAGGCATTTTTTTTTTTTTTTGGATAAAACCATGTCAGTGGGCAGCTGATTATTTTTCTCTCCTCATCAGCATCACACTCTTTTTCTCTCTGTTTTTCTCTTTCCCTCCTAAAGTTGAGCTTTGACTGATAATAGACTGTAAAAAATGTCTCACAATGACAGTAAACGAATTATTACATTAGGCTGACGTTACAATTTCAGTTCAAAAGGGCGAAATTAGATAAAACTATATTAGTTTTCCTGATTATTTTTTGAAGCACCCCCTAAAAAGGGCCTAGTGACGCACCCCTGCTCACACTCACACACACACACACACACTAGGGTGACCACCATCAAAAAAAACCAAATGTGGGACAATGTGGGACATTACCAACACTAAAACATACCCTGAAACTGTTATATAATGTCTATCTAACTTGATAAAAACATTTATATTCTGCCTTTCAGCTGATAAAAATGATTTGTTCTTTAGTCCCTTCCAGAAAAAAATATTTTTTTTCCAAAAAAAAAAAGTCACTTAAATTCAGCATAACTGAGCCCAAAGGCAGCAGGAATCATGTATATAAATATTTTAGAAACAGTTCTGACCAAGTCCAACAAAATAAACAATGAACAAATAAAATATAAAACAACATGAAATTAGATAGACAGTCTTATATATTAAGAATATATTAAAAACCAAAACGTTCATATTTTTAGAAAGGATGT